>NC_079211.1:11362702-11392702 GCF_029633865.1 Lampris incognitus
TTAATTAGTCACCTTCTTTTTATTTGTGCACGTTCGCTTGATGTAAGAGCACGTTGCATTGCTCTTTTTTTTTAATTTTCACCCATTTTCTTCCAGTTGTACTTGGCCAATTGCCCCACTCTTCGAGCCGCTGCTCCACCCCCTCTGCCGATCCGGGGAGGGCTGCAGACTACCACACGGCTCCTCCTGTACACGTGGAGTCGCCAGCCGCTTCTTTTCACCTGACAGTGAGGAGTTTCACCAGGGCGACATAGCGCGTGGGAGGAGGCGCTAGGGCAGCGACCAGGACTCATAACCACATCCGGCTTCCCACCCGCAGACACGGCCAACTGCGTCTGTAGGGATGCCCGACCAAGCCGGAGGTAACGCGGGGATTCGGACCAGCGATCCCCGTGTTGGTGGGCAACAGAATAGACCGCTACGCCACCCAGACGCCATTGCATCACTCTTTAAAGCTGAAATCCATGATTTTAGATGTAGGAAATGTGCTTCATAAATAAGGTTTGGTTGGCTGATTGATTGATTGATTGATTGGTTGATTGATTAAGAAGTAAATAACAACACAGTATACTGACAGACTGTTGCATCGTTACCATGTGGGCCCGTCGGCACTGCTGCTTGGTCGGCTGTCAGAATAATCGCGCCATCGAGACCTGACACGGGCTTATATATTCGGTGAAGGAGTAGATTCTGACTCGGATTCCGGCTTTGCCCCCTTGGCCTTGGCTCTAATCGCTCTATTACACTTTCACAACAGGTTCCTTTCAACGGAGTCAGACAGGGCGGCGCGTGTTTCTCCAGCTTCCGGGAGACATTTCCAATCGCTCGTCACGGCGTATTGATTGCGTGTCTGTCAAAGTGACACGCGGTGTCTCGGCTTTTCCCGGCGACCTCTGCGTGATGGGGTGGGGTGGGGAGGGGAGGGGGGTGACGGCGGGTCGACCTGTCACTTTGCGCCGCGCGGCTGTCACTGAGTCTGAATTGGGAGGCGCCGCACGTCTGGCGGTTCGACCAGGTTCAGAGGCTTGAGGGAATAAGTCGTCGCCGTCTGCTAAATGGATTTCCACAAGACATTTGCGAGCGGGGTCTGGGGATGTGACCGTTCCCGCCTCCTGCGGGAGCGGTTCCCTGTGTGTTGCCGCGGCCGAGCTGCACCGTGCGGCTCGGTTTAAGTGTGTTGCGTGTAATTCTACCTCGGTCCCGACCCCCCCTCCTCCTCCTCCGCCCGCCCGCCCGCCCGACTATAAATCAAACGAAGCAAGGCAAGCAAATTCAGATAGGAAGGTGGTGCAGGAAGACAGACGGTTGCTGACATCTACTGGCTTTGAACGCTGTGAGCGCTACATAAGTCACGTGGGGGGAGGGGGGGCTGGGGGGGGGTCAACCAACAAAAAAACAGCCCCGGCCCAGCCCAGCAACCCCTGCTGATGTATTTAGTACTCAGGACAGCTGAAATATTAGGCCCGGGTAGCGTAGCGGTCTAGTCCCCCTTCCTACTAACACGGGGCTCGCCGGTTCGAATCCCCCATGTTACCTCCGGCTTGGGCGGGCGTCCCTGCAGACACAGTTGGCGAAGCCGGATGTGGGTATGTGTCCTGGTCGCGATATTATGAACCCTACATAGCCCTCGCCAAAATCCCGTACCCTGTCCCAAATCTCGCGAACGGACGCCGGATTTCCGCTGCGTTGCTAAGGAAACAATCAACTATCAACTCGGTGCGAAGCAAAGCTAACGTTAGCTGTGCTCTCCTCTGTTCATGATCCTCATTGCTCATTGAAACTTGAGTAGTTTCGATGTCTGATACTTCATTACTTTTACCCAAGTAGCCTATACCTTTTCATCAGGCCTTCTTTATACAACACTGTGCACTATACACTATAGGCCTAGGCTAATAGTAGAAAATGTAAACTTTCTGGTAAATGAAGTGAAAGACATGACTAGGATGTTTGTCTTATGATTTAAGTGTTTGCCCTGAAAACGAAATTAAGCAGGAAGTCTAGATTATTTTTGGTTTTGATTAAAAATAATCAAAATATTAAGTTACATAACTTATGAATCGTCTAAAAAGTGAACCATGGGGTTGAAATTATGATTGTGAGGGAAAGAATAGCCTTAAGTTGACTAACCTAACAATTTTAGGTTACAAGGTCTGCCTCTGCTCCTTGGATACGTTATTGGTATTATATTAATGTTGATTGTGGATAACTTAGACAGGTTAAATTGTGGGTGTACAGCGTTTCCTTGATGAGCGCTAACCCCATAACAACATATTTTCGCGTTGCTACGGTGGCGCACACGTGACAAAGCCAGAAACGGGATTTTGGCGAGGCCTATGTAGGGTTCATAATATCGCGTCCTGGTCGCCGCATTAGCGCCTCTTCTGGTCGTTCGGGGGGGGGGGAATAGCGTGAGCCTCCCGCGCGCTACGTCCCCCAGGTGAAACTCCTCACTGTCAGGTGAAAAGAAGCGGCTGGCGACTCCGCATTTTGCCAAGTAAAGTTCATTATATTTCCCAAGTATATCAATGTACTAGTAGTATACCTGTAAGTATACTTAAGTCTAATCTTGTTTAGTATATCTCTGATAAGTACTTAAAACGTAAACTGAAAGCATACTCACCGATTTTCAGTTTTAAATAAGTCTGCCAATAGCACACTTGAATGAATTACTTCTTTGCAAGGGGAGGCATGTGGTGGGCATCGGCAGAGCTGGGGTGGAGCAGCGACCGGGGCGGCTCGGAAGACTGGGGTAGTTAGCCAGGTGCAATTGGGGAGAAAAAAAAGGAAAAAAATTTCCAAAAAAAAGAAAAAAAGGTATCAATACTAACTGCATGTTGTGCTGATATTCCCATGTCAACTTGATATTCATTGATAAGGAGATCCCCTTACTAGCTCCAGTAGTTTTTTCTAGATATCCTTGTGTTATTGATTTGATTTAGTTTGTCTCCAAATGTCACGTGATGCATGTTTTATTTCACGCGCGCGCAACCAGCTTAACGGCCCTGACAGACAGTCGAGTTTGACATTCATGTATTCTCTGCAGGCCTGTCTGTAACAAACCAGATTGCCATTCATGTCACTGGAATTGGTTGCTCATTAAAAACTGCTCGTTAGATGTTTGTTATGGCTCAACACTGTCACGCGAGGGTTGGAAAATTGACGTTTTGCATCGCTAACGCGGGCACGGCTTTCAATGAGCGCGCGCCGCCGCGGGACGTGAAGCTCGTCGAAATGTGGCACGCGCGGAGGAGCTAAACTGTCTGAAACGGAAACGCTTCTCCTCCCGCTTCCGCATTTCTGCAAGACGCTGCCCGTGAAACGCACCCTCGTTATCTGCTCTGGGCAGTTCAGCGCCCCCAAAAGAATCGCCACGTCCCAACGAGAGAAGGGGCTGAAGCCTGTTGCCCGACTCAGCCGCTCATCTGCCCATCATGGCGCTCAGCCCCTGAATCTTAATTACCTTAATGTACTTACAGACGGAGCACGGGGCCTGACAGTGCAACCTCTGACCCGCCGTTATATGGGAGGGAGCGGCGGCTGGTGCTATTTTTTTGGGGGGGGGGGTAGGGGGCGCAATTTACCTCGGCGCAGCACACCTGACAGCTGCTTTAATGTCCACACAGTCACAGGGTTATTAAGAAGGACAATGTAGCCTATAGATTTTATCAGGGTTCGTAGTCGGTGGATGATTGACAGCCGAAACGAGGCGTCGTGGTGGGTGTGAACGTGATTGACAGCCACGAGAACTGTCCAATCACATTAGATCAAAAAACATTAAAACAATGAAGTGGGCGTGTCTGGGGCGCACACAACTGCGCCCCATGGCAAATCTGAAGACACCAATCAGACAGCAGCCTCAGGTCACGTGCTCGCCAAAAGCTCGAGGGCTTACATAAGTATATGTATTCAGACAGAAATTAACCAAACACCATTTGGAACCAATATTTAATGCTGCTGACAGGCGCTCACAAACTGAAAAACACTTTCATGTCATAATTATTTGCATTATGCAACTAAATCATATTTAACGTGTTTAAGTAGTTTTTCATCTCCTGTACTGGCGCCCTGATAGACTCGCCGGGTCGGGACCGGACTGCTACTCAGCAACGCGACAGAAACGAGCAGTCGTCCTCATTTCACCTGGTCATTCAACGCATCACATTTGGAAAGTTGCTTTAATGTTCGGTAATTTCCGCTGGGGGGGGGGAACCCGGGGGTCCGGGCGGAAGCGCTAATTTACTGTGACATAATATGAGGTTCACGCACACATGATTTCAAGTGTAATCCGCAACCCCCGCGTCCCCGCACAAAGGCAAAAAAGAAAAAGTGACACAAGTGACTTTGACACGGGTCTTTATGTCCCCCGTGCACAGAGGGAAGCATTTGCCAGGCAAATTATCGCACACGCCAGCCTGAATCACTTCCCTCTCACTCCATTTGCCTTCACACCGTGATCCTCTCTCCATCCTGACACTTGCTAATGTCCCCGGTACCCTCAGCTGAAGTCTCTCTCTCTCTCCTCCGGGGAGGGAATTTGCCCCCCTGAGGCATGTTGGCTGTCCTCCAGCTTGTGCCGGCCACCGAGGTGAAGACCCCACCCCCACCCACCTGGGGCTATTGCGGCCTGCTTTAGCCGGGCTTCATAGGGGGAGGGTGGATGCCTTGTTTTCCCCGGCTTCGCTGGACAGGAGAAGATGCTGCATGCAGTCTCTGTGTGTGTGTGTGTGTGTGTGTGTGTGTGTGTGTGTGTGTGTGTGTGTGTGTGTGTGTGTGTGTGTGTGTCTACCCTCAAGTCCTTTTGCACCGCATCACCAGCTCCTCTGTCTGGGGACACTACAATGTCTGCGCAGCAACGCTTTAGACCCTGCAAACAATGACCTTGTTTTGTTGTTATTTATTTCCTGCATGTCATTCTGTTAAGAATAACGCCCCCATGGTATCTGTCCATGCTCTTTACCCCCCCCCACACACACACACACACACACTGACACACAACCAAACCAACTCCTTTTCAGGGTCTGGGTGGTCTGGAATCCATCCAGTCATTCTTTGGGCATTAGACAAGAACACCCTGGACAAATTGCCAGTCCATCATGGCGCCCACACACAAACACACAATCACACAATAACTCACGCACCCATTCAGTCCACCTTTGGACAGTCGAGAGTCCCTATTTCAACCTACACGCTAGTGAATGTGAACTTTGGGTAGAAAACCGGAAGAAACCCGCATGAAAACAGGAAGAAGAACCTGCAGACTCCTCTACATAGAGCCCCCCCCCCACCGCTGTGTGACAACAGTGGTAGAAACCAGCTAACGTATTCTCAAGAAACGGTTCATGTGCTATCGCACGAAAAGTTATGCACCATTTTTTTGTGGATAATCCTACGAATGTCCCACGACACGAGCGATCCAGAGCGCATGCGCAGTCCTCCGCAGTGCAGCGCAGCTTCCCTCCGCTACAGGTAAGGCTACGTGCTGAAACTGCGAATTCAAACAGCTAGTTTGCCATGAAACCAGCCGATTTTGTCAACAACAAAAACGGTGTTTGACAAAGTTGACTGATCAACGTTTTGCAGAGTAGCTTGTTACCGACTTCACTTGTTAAGATTCTGTAAGATTTGATTATCTGTAACATAGTGTAAACTACTAATAAGACACGTTAGCCCCTAGCTAACGGGTCTGACCCTTTAGCCGAGCGGCTAGTGATGTCGCCTTGTGGTGCAGTACACCTCCGTATCGAATCCCCGCACCGGGCAAGAAAATAACCGGTTACAATGGCTAGGATAGCTAGGCTAATGATAATGTTTCTCTGTTTTACAGATAACATTAACCAGTTTTTACGGAAGGGTTAGGGTTATCAAACCGCATTTTAGTGGCCAAACGATCATAAAATGTTGCATTTTCCACCGAGGATAAAAGAGACGTCCGCCATTTTTTTTTGTTTTCACGACAGCCAGCGCCTAGGTCACGTGATCACAGACTGGCCCACGATTACGTGGGTTACATACGAATTTTACTGCATTACTTTTCGTACGTTTTACTACGACCAGGGAATGAGAACAGCCTGTAACTATCATATCATATACTTTATTATACTGAACCAACTCACTATTGACCAACTTCCTACTGGTGGTAGATCACACACAAACCCTACAATATCAATATCAAACGACAAATATGCGTTAGGAATGTTCCCGAATCTAACATTTGGAAGAGCATGAATAATGAGGGTTCCCCCCCACCCCCCTAATTGTACTTGGTCAATTACTCCACTCTTCCGAGCCGTCCCGGTCGCTGCTCCACCCCCTCTGCCGATCCGGAGAGGGCTGCAGACTACCACATGCCTCCCCGATACATGTGGAGTCGCCAGGTGCTTCTTTTCACCCTTTCCAAGGGGTGGAAGGGAGGGGGATTAGAATTGAGGGTGGGGATAATTTTCACAGATTAGATCATAGTCATAGATTCTGGATTCCCCCCCCCCTTTTTCTCCCCAATTGTATCCGCCCAATTACCCCACCCTTCCGATCCTTCCCGGTCGCTGCTCCACCCCCTCTGCCAATCAGGGGAGGGCTGCAGACAACCACATACATCCTCCGATACTCGCCTGACAGTGAGGAGTTTCACCAGAGGGATGTAGCGTGTGGGAGGATCACGCTAGTCCCCCCAGTTCCCCCTCCCCCCTCCCGAACAGGCGCCCGACCGACCAGAGGAGGCACTAGAGCAGCGACTGGGGACACATATCCACATCCGGCTTCCACCTGCGAACACGACTAATTGCGTCTGTAGGGACACCCAACCAAGCCGGAGGTAACATGGGGATTCGAACCGGAGAGCCCGGTGTTGGTAGGCAACGGAATAGACCACTACGCTACCCGGACGCCCGAGTAATGAGTTTTACTTGATACATGTCTCATACATCACAATGCCAAGACACTCCACATATATCGGGGAAGACAACAGCGTTCACTTTGTCTGTAACCACTTGCTTCAGATCTAGGATGTTGGTCTCTCCCCATCACATCCTTTCTTTTAACCCATTTGGGCCTTTTTTCTCTCTCTGGTTCATCTCAATTGAGAATTTGTTTCGGAGTCTAGGCCTGGTAGAAAAGCTGCTCAAACATCTGTGAGCAATTTATTTGAAGTCCCCAAAATATGTTGATTTCCTAAGTATTGATGAATGAGGATGTAATTGAGGACATCCAAAGAGGTCTACATTAAACCCAGATGTACACTTAGCGCAGATTATTACACTTAACGACCGACGGCCCGGATGGCTAGCCTGACTTTAACCACACCAAACCCACAGCTAAGCCTAACCATTCAAAATCTAATACCTAAACATTAACATTTCCAACCTTATGCCTAAATTTATCCACCTCTAATCTTACACCTAACCTTAACCATCTCGAATCTGATATTCCTAAAGTGGATGGTCATGTCCTGAAATGCATCAGATGCCTGTGACAGAACATGATCTGATACGTTGACCTGTCATCTCAAAAGGCCAGATTTATATAAGTGTAATGGTTTGTCTGTGGGAATGGCCTGTAGAAAAAAGGGGTGCAAATCAGAGCTGGTGGTGGATGGCTGGAATGAAAGATCTCCCTGCTAAGGCTGGCTTGAATTTCCTCCACCTTAGGCCATGAGATAGCAGAAAACCCAAGGTCACGGAAAGTTGAACCGGGTTCATCTGGACACAGATGAACCCGGTTCAACTTTCTGTTATTTTCCTGTCGGGATTATTGAGCATGCATAAAGACAAAACCCAAGGTCGTGAATTATTTCGAAATGACAGGTGAGCCCCGCTGATTGGGCGCTCCATAGCAAATGATATTGCAGAGCGTTAGGTCTTCTACTCTTGGGAAGCGCTAAGGGCTAACTACGTCTTGCTTCGCTTGACATGCTTCCTATAACCAAATATGCTAATGAAAGACATTAGTATGCTCCGTCAGATGAGCCGGGAGAGTTCAAAGACAATAAGAAGCCCAAACCATCAGTATGTATGATGAACTGCCTTATAGCAGCCCTCACCGGCGAAGACGCCGGATCCAGCCCAGCTATGAATGTTTTATACGGCTTTGTAGCACAGTGAATATTTCAGGAAGGGAGCTATGTGGTCAGGACAAAGGGCTCCCAGCACAGATGATTAAGAAGGAGAAAATGTATGAGGCTCGATGGTTTGAGGTTTACATTCAAGGGTGGAAATGCCGTAAAGAGAAGTATGCCGTCCCCATCTCAAGACGGCAGATGGAAAAGGAAGGTGTTCAGTATCTTTGCTGAATGGAGAAGGTCACATTGGCCATTGCATGGACCAAACCTGTGCCTTTATGGGTACAGTATGGTTTTCCTCTGCCACTCGGATTACATTACTATAACAGTGTTCGCGGCATACGAGAAATATACCGTACAAAGACGCCACGGTGACACGTCCTCCACTCCATGTGCCACGTAATCCAGTGTATTACCCGTAATCCAGTTTAGAGCCCAGGATCGCCCCTGGTTTCTCTGTATAGCGGCATCTCTTTATTGTGTGAAAGGTCCTGCTCCTCCTCCACTTGTGCCAAATGGAGCAACATAATACGCTACTACACTTCTCTGCACTTTGACAAAACATCAAGATGTAATCACGCACAAGCTATTAGCCATAATTACTTCCCGCAACTACTGTACACATCCCCTTGTGCTGCTTCATGTAAACAGAGCCTTGCCTTTGAGGAGGGCTCTGCATTGCCTTGTGGGATTGGAACATTGCCATGCGGTAATGGAAAAGACGAGTCAAAGACCATTCTGACCGTCTGCAAGGTCTTTTTCCCCCCCTCCCCTTGCCATTGTCAGCAAGCGCCTGCCGACGACGCGGGGGCCACATGCGGTAATCATTTCTGTCTCTCAAGGGCATGACATTGTGGCAGTCCTTCGAACGATGATGAGCTTTTTTGTCAGAGGGTTGTCAGAGGGAATATCTGACAGGTGACACGGGGCCCGAGCTCACATACAGATGCCACTTCTGTTTGTTTCTTGTGTGCCGCTCAAGAGAAGTAAAGAGACTTGGATTGTTTGGTGGGTAAAAAGATATTTGCAAGGCTTGCTTCAGGTATTGGAACTTTATTCTTGAGTTTGAAGTTCTGATGCATTTTTTTTTTTTACAGTTTTTCTTCCATCTTGTGTAGGGTATGTATTGTATGGAATGGATGGTGGTGTGAATTCATGTTTGCAGCGGCCTCACCCAGTACCAGTGTGGGAAGATGGTGGCACGAACTTACATTTGCGGCGGGCTCACCCGGTACCATCCATGCAGTGTCTTCATCCATGCCCGCGTCTGAGTTTTGTCTTCATTTGATGGCTGGGAGAGCTGGTCTGCTGCGTCCTGTGGGCCCAGGGACCACAGCCCTGCCTCGAGCTGTGCCTGAGGTGGTAACACCGAGGGCGGTCTGACAGGACGTGGATGCGGAGCAGGCTAAGCTAACTGCTAGCCCATGCAGACCGGCAGCTCTGATAACACCAAGGGCGGTGTGGCGGCGGCCTCGCCTGGTGTTGACCGGGGTGTTTTTTGTGTCGTTGTGTGGAGTGCGGGGGAGGTGTGTCGAGGGTGTCTGGCCGGGAGGGTTGGCATTGGATTGGCTGAGGTAGCTTGGTCTGCTGTGTCCTGTGGGCCCAGGGACCACAGCCCTGCCCGGAGCTACACCTGAAGAAGAAATACCGAGGGGGGTCTGACAGGACGCAGAAATGGGGCATGCTAAGCTAACTGCTAGCCCATGCAGACTGGCAGTTCCGACAGTCATCCTGACTGGTGTTCACTCTCTTGGGCAGTGATTTTTTTTTTTTGGATATATGTGTTGGTTTGGACACGAGTGTTGGTTTGGATATGTGTGTTCTTGTAGCTCTTGTAGTTTTTGGATATGTGTTTTTTGTCTTTGCACTGCTGTTGGCTGGGGGAAACGATATTTCGTTTAATTTTATGTACTTGCATGCATGAAATAAAATGATAAAAGTGTTCCTGATTCTTACAGACAGATGCTGTTCACCTCTGGAAGCACCAGTTTGTGTATATGAACGTTATTGTTGTGATTTTGCAACATAGAAAAATCACTGCCGACTATTGGCTGCTTCCAGTGTTAATAGTTTATTCTACGGATGTGTTTATTGTAAGGCAATGCAGAGGAGGGATACTTGCCAGAAACTTCTGAGAAAAAGATTACTACAACATAAACCCCACACACTTAGTCAAAGCAAAATGGCAAATTTCCTCAACGTATTGCTAAATAGGATTATAAAGCTTTCAGGGCGCATTAAAAGCACGTTATAAGTGGATTAAAATGTACACAGTCAGAGGATGATGGTATAATTGAATATGATAAGTGTTAAATGTTTTTTGGGGGAAATATCTATGGACACTATACTATGTAGTATACCCAAAACACTCTCCAGAGAATACCACATCCATCCGTCCATCCATTTTCCAAACCGCTCATCCTGCTGTCAGGGTCGCAGGGATGCTGGAGCCTATCCCAGCAGTCATCGGGCAGCAGGTGGGGAGACACCCTGGACGGGCCGCCAGGCCATCACAGGGGCGACGCATGCACACATAGGGACAAGTTAGTACGGCTGATTCACCCGACCTACGTGTCTTTGGACTGCGGGAGGAAACCGGAGCACCCGGAGGAAACCCACACAGACACGGGGAGAACATGCAAACTCCACACAGTGGACGACCTGGGACGACCCTCCAAGGTTGGACTACCCCCCCCCCCCGTGTCTCGAACCCAGGACCTTCTCGCTGTGAGGCGACTGCATTCAAACTTTAAATAAAGGATGGAAATAGCCCGTATATTTCCCCCTTGCTCTTGCCTGATTTCGTTCATCTGTATCTGTACCCTGTGTTCTTTGTAGAGAGCCTTGAGGATAACGTGTTTGTTAAAAGTGCATCGCCGTGGATAAATGTGACTTGGCTTGTCGTATGATGCCTCGCAATGTACCATTCAAGTTAAGTGGCCTCACAAAGTCCTCGTCAGCAAGGCTCCCTTTGTTGTGACAAATGTTATTAACATGTCAATCACCGACGGCAGCCATGTGACAGCCCATCTGGCCCTGTGGAATTCACTTATTCATTTATTCTGTCTGCGCCGCATCCCACTCCTGCCAATTACAAAGCAACTGTCAGCCCCCCAGGAGCACGGCACTTAAAGGGCCCGCTCTTTAAAGAGCACCAGCTGTAGGGCTGCCCTCCCTCGTACCTTTGGCAATGGGGAATATTCCCAGCTTAACACACCACCCCACACTACTGCCCACCGCCACACACACACACACACAAACACACACACACACACACACACACACACACACACACACACACACACACACACACACACACACACACACAAATGCATTCATATAAATGCTCATTTGTAAGCATTGTTCTCTCAAATGCACTCCCAACTACACAACAAACCTTGCACATACACACACTCACATGCACTGTCTGACACATGCATGCACATAAACCTATCTCTTATGTCAAAACGCACACACACACACACACACACACACACACACACACACACATATATATACATATATGTATAGTGCTTAACAAACCAACATACTTGTTGACACAACTGTGATAAAGATATGCGCACGCACACACAGAAATACGTCCCATGCAAACACATGCACAAAAGCAAACATTAAACATCAAATGCATATGTATTTCACACATACTGTGTAAACACATAATGCGCCCATACACACACACACACACACACACACACACACACACACAAATATCCTCAATATCTCTGACCACCTGCCAATAACCATTGACATCCCTATCACAATCCCAAAAGTCAAACGCACAATATCCTTCAGCTATCTCAACTCTATCCCCTCCCCCCTCAGTTCTTCATGCCCCTCTTCTCAGTAAAATGTCTGTCTCCGCTTCCCCGCTGCCTGATAATCCCTCTGATCTTGTCAATTATTATAATGACACACTCCCCTCCTTTCTCATCTGGATCAGCTGGCTCCCGTTAAAACCAAAGCAGTCTCACTCACACTCTCGCCTCCCTGGTATACTCCTGAGCTCCATCAATTGAAACCCCGTAAGCACCAGCTCGAAAGACTCTCCAAGAAAACTGGTTAAACAGCGAATCTCCAAGCCTACTCAGACTACCTTCAACAATACAAAGACACTCTCATCACAGCCTGGTCCACCTACTACTCACACCTCCTACACCCTGACTCCACCAACCCCAAGGCTCTCTTCTCCACAATAAACAAACTTATCAAACCTGGTGACAATACCTCCAATTCCTGCACAGTTAACAAGCACAACTATTTCCTTTCATTTTTCTAAACTAAAATTGACACCTTCGACAGGAACCTGCTCACCTCCCCCGCCCTCTCCACCTCCCCCACCCACATTCTCTCCTGTGTCCCCATTGGAGCTGTCTGACCTTACATTAGAAACGAGAAGCTTCACTTGTCTTCTGGATCCCACTGCCATCCAGTCTTGCTAAGGACTGTCTCCCAGCTATCTCCTCACTCATCACAGAAATAATTAACTCCTCCTTCAGCTCTGGTTCAGTCCCCCATACACTTAAACTGGTTGCTGTCAACTCCACCCTCAAAAATCCTGGACTCAACCGTCATATCATGTGCAATTTCCAGCCCATCACCAATCTCCCCTTTCTGTCAAAAATACTGGAATGTGTTGTCTCCTCCCAACTCTAAGCTCACCTCATCTCCAACGACCTGTTCGAATCATTTCAATCTGGTTTCTGCTCACAACACAGCACAGAAACAGCCCTCCTTAAAGTCAGTAATTACCTCCTTCTCTTCTCAAACTCTGGCCACATCAGGGTTCTCATCCTCCTTGACCTCACTGCAGCTTTTAATGCCATCAACCGCACCATTCTTCTCTCTCGCCTTAAATCCTCTCTCAACATCACTGGTACTGTCTTCTCCTTGCTAAGATCATATCTCACAAACAGGCAACAGTTCATCAGCATCAACAACTGCACTTCCTTAACTGCTCCCCTGTCCCAAGGCATCCCCCAGGGTTCGGTGCTTGGTCATCTCTTGTTCATCCTTTACTTGCTCTCCCCCTTGGCAACATTATATTTCATCATGGTCTCCACTTCCACAGCTATGCCAATGATGTCCAGCTTCTACATCTCAACTAATCCACTACAACTTATTCCAGTCTGGCCAACTGCCTCATTGAGATTAAATCATGGATGCAAGCCAACTTAATCAAACTAAATGGTGATAAATCTGACATGATCATCATCAATCCCAAGTCCCTTACCAAAACCACTCACAACTTCTGCCTTACCATTGATAACTCCACTCTGTCTCCCTCCCCACACATTCACAACCATGGAATCATTTCGACAGCAACCCCTCCTTTGAATACCACGTAAATCAAACCACCAGAACTGCTTTTTTCCACTTAAAAAAACATAGCTCATCTCCACCCATCACTCTCCTTCTCTGCTGCCGAAACTTTGATCCATTCCTTCATCCGGAATTGACTACTGCAACAGCATTCTCGATGGCTCATCAGCCAAAGTCCTAAACAATTTCCAGTAAATCCAGAACTCTGCTGCTCATCTGCTAAACCACCCCTGCTCTCGTGACCACATCACCCCTATCCTCCAGAACCTCTATTAGCTCTCTGCCCCACAACGAATCCAATTCAAAGTCCTTCTCCTCACTCACAAAGACCTTCATAACTAGGCCCCCTACTACCCCATGGACCTGCTCCACTACCATACTCCTTCCTGCAGCCTTCGCTCCTTCGATGCCAGCCCCCTGTCTCCACCACACAGGACCAAGCATGGGAACTGGAGCGACAGAGCCTTCTCCATAGCTACCCCCTGCCTCTGGAATTCCCTCCCTAAACACATCAGAGACTGGACCGATCTGTCCACGTTCAAATCATTAATCAAACTCACCTTTTCGGAATTGCTTTTAATGTATGATTAATGTTGTGTGTTACATGGTTACATGGTCTTATGTATAGCGTCTTTGTGTACCTTGAAAAGCACTATACAAAACAAACAAATGTATGTAAAGGTATGTAATGTATATCTCCTGTGTAATTTCTCTCTCACATACACACGCTACCACTACTGCCATACTCAGTATCACTTCCTCATCCAGTACATCCCAGCATGTTTCCAGACTTGGACCTCATTCAGAGTTCCGCACTGTTAGATGTGGAATGCTTTTCATGGAGCTCCACGCATGCCAAGCTTCCTTTGGGTTGTAGGAGAGTGACACAGCTGAGTATATATGCATGTGTGAATGTGTTAGCACTGACTTTATGGACTGGTTTCTGTGAATGTACCAGTGGTTGGGCTTCTTGTGTTAGTTAGAATACAGCTTGGTTCACGACGCCTGTGTCCCCCCATCCCGTCTTGCCCTGTGGCAGAGAACACTCCAAGAATTGAAAAGATCAATAAGGGATTTGAAATTTACCAGGCTGATTTTGGCATACTTTATTTTTTTTCAGTCAAAAATAGCTGGTTTCAATAATCTGAGCTTTTCTCACAATGTTACAGATGTTTACTTGAAAGAATTGATATTATCTTTGAGGTTTTTGTTTTGGTACGTACTCATTATTTCGTGCCGGTCCCTTGAAAGAAGCTGTATTCGAGTTTGTCAACAGACATTTGTCGAAATTCAGATTGATTAACTGTAATGATTTTATTCTAGTATTGTTTAGCTAAAAATACCCTGGAATAATTGAAGAAGTATGATACAGGGGATAAATAAAATCACTTGTAAAACTGTACATATTTTGTAGAAAAGAAAAAAGTCAAGTAATTTCATATTATATGTGTGAGGAGCTCCCTCTCACTAAGGTATTACAGAGGAGGCTGAGGTTGCTTTATATTGGTCCTGTTGTATGCGATTCAGTGCACAGAGGACATCCATCCATCTATCCATTATCCAAGCTGCTTATCCTGAGTAGGGTCGCGGGATGCTGGAGCCCATCCAGCATCCCGCAGTCATTGGGCGGCCGGTGAGGAGACACCCTCACAGCGGTCATTGGGCGGCCAGTGAGGAGACACCCTGGACAGGCCGCCAGTCCATTACAGGGCCAACACGTTCACATCTAGGGACAATGTAGTATGGCTGATTCACCTGACCTCCATGTCTTTGGGCTGTGGGAGGACGACCAAGGTTGGACTACCCCGGGGCTCGAACCCAGGACGTTCTTGCTGTGAGGCAACCGCGCTAACCACTGCACCACCGTGCCGCCCACAGAGGACATATTGTCTGTATAGTGCTGCTTGCTAACAGAAGAGCAGGCCTAGTCCGCTCATTTGTGCAGCAGAATTGGGAACCCGTGTTGTAATATAGTGAAGCGAGTCATCGGTATATAAGGTGGTAGAATTTATTGTTCATTTAGACAAAAAAAAATGTATAAAAGTAAAGCAGAAGTTTTTTTGGACATTCAGATATTCAACTTATATCTGGATTTGAAGTGTGGAATGGCGGGTACTTTAAATGGCTCATGGAAAAGAGAATGGCCAAATGCCAACAATTAAGTAGGTATCCCCACTCATCGCTCATAAACAGCGTTCTGAGCCTAGCTCACAGATGTGGCCATAAATCTACGACAAGTTATGTGTTTGAACAATAGGCCAGGGGGGAGAAGTACACACACACACGCACACACACAAACACACACACACGAAAGGCACTTTTCCTTTAGTGGGTCAAGAATGTGAGTTTTATGGACCGATATCTGGAGACAAATATTTTGCTAACTGACAACAGCGGCTTGGAAAGCATCTTGAGTGCAGCGAGGCTCTTTTGGATGAGGCTGCGATCTGTGACGGAATTTGTCTGGAGAGCACTCTTATCCACGCATTACTGGCCAACGTGATCCAAGAGGAGAGCAAGGGAGCAAACCAGAGAGCAAGAGAATATCCTGCAAAACAACGGGGCCTCGAGCTTTAATTGGAAGAGCTTGGCATTTTACCGAAATGAAATAATGGGAAAACAGGAAATGCCGTTTCACCCGCGGAGAAATGTGTTAAACAGAGAAATGTGTCAATCTCTTGTCACACGGTCTCAACTCCTCTGTAAGGACCAGTTCCCGTTGCCAAGGGCCCTCTGGAAGCACTGTTTCACAAAAGGTGCAAAGTGAGGTCTCTGTATAATAAGGATTAGAGAGAGAGAGAGAGTCCTTAAATGTGAGAAATGTTGAAAAACAGCGACGGGCTTTTGTCCAGGAGCTGGAACGTGTGATTCCAGAGTATCAGGAAATGGACGACGCAGGTAAGCTGCGGGGGGTCCTGGGAGGGGGCGAGCATTGCAGCATTGCAGCAAGATTTATATTTTCCTGCCACAACCTGAGAGACAGTGGGTGATGGCACCTATTGCTACTGTTGTTGTTGTATATCATAATCGTTGTTGTTGTTGCTGTTATTATAATCGTTGTGTTGTGCTGTTGTTTTACATGCTTTGGCAATATGTACACAACGTATGTCATGCCAATAAAGCACATATTGAATTGAGAGAGAGAGAGAGAGAGAGAGAGAGAGAGAGAGAGATGATGCTTGGTAGAAGGCAAACTAAACAGAAACAGGCCTCTCTCTCTTCACGTGGCCCCACCGTCTGGCCCCCGCAGGTGGAAAAGACATTAAGATGAAACTGGAAGTCGACAATGATTCCACTTTTTGTGCAGTGGTTCATTCCTTGTGTTGATAGCTACTTTAATTAATGTAAACATATCATTATGTGGGTGACGAGATAGTAATACCCAGTCAAAAGGGTTAGGGATAAGATAAAACGGGGCTTCTGATGGCTCCTCAGTAACTCATTGTGTGCGCTGCGTAATTGTGTCTTTTATCTTGAAATGGCGCGTTGCACACTGGGGTAATGGGCAGCTGCCACTCCGATAATTAAGACACAAATGTCGCGGCGATGAATGAGGAGGTTCAGCGATAACAATGGCACTAAAGAGACCCCCTTCATGATTCCCCATAGCAATTACCACTTCTTTCACACGGAGGGATGGAGGATAGTCACACTGTAAACATGGCCTACTTTGAGCGAATTTAAGTCAATGGCCAGTGTTTTTCTTTACTCATACCAAATGTTGCTTATTCAACCGAAGGGCTGAGAGAAAAATTACAAGTTTACCAGGCTGCTTTGCCTTTTTTTAATCAAAAAAAGTGATGTAATCACAAATGAGATACATTACTCCACTTTTTAACCAGATAATAATAATAATAATAATAATAATAATAATGGTAACAATAAAGTTATGTTATTATGTATAACACGTTTCAAAAGTGTTTCAGTCAAGACACACAGAGGACATAAAAACAAAATTACACATAAATTGTGTTGATCACACATAAAACCAGAACTGATCATTAATGTGGAGGTGGGGTATGAATCCTGGTTGGGGTAAAAGGTGAATGAAGGGGTTGGGAACCTTATTAGGATGCAGAAGAGAGGTACAACAACATTTTGGTGCCACACCAAAACGCCAACATCCTACCACACCAGTAAAACTAACATATAGGTCCACATAACAGTAGGTAACGTTACATTACGCCACAGCTGAGGACTGCATATAGCGTGAAACAGGCTTGTACTGTCTATTAAAGAATTACTTGACTCACTGGACCTGATGCAAAGCATTAAGGGATACATATACTATATATATATATATATATATATATATATATATATACCTTAATGCTTTGCATCAGTGACATATGACCTGCCGACATCATACGGCGCAGTTTACGGGGAGGCAGGTGGCTGAAATATGTCACTACATTGGATCTAAAATAGGTCCCATAAACACATTTTTTAGTTGTGTGCACGTGTGTGCAAACTATAAGTTTGATATCGGTGAGTGTGCATATTTCATAGTTTTCAATTTAACACAGAATTAGTTTCATGTTTCCACTAAATGTTTTAAACGGGTACATGGAATTGATATGGCTGCCACTGTGCTTCAGTTGTGCGCACTCGTGTGCGAAAGACAAATGCCCTACACCAGCCTAGTATGTGTGATGTAGTACAAAGTGGTGAGAAACTGATTGGACACACTGTGTTGTTTGGCTTTATGGCAGGCTTGGCACTACTGTCTTCTGTTGCTGCAGGCTCGGCACCAGGATTTCAGTTTTTGGATGGGACCAACGTGGGGCTTTTTAGCTGGGCCTTTTAATTACACAAGTTAACACCGTTTGCCTTCCTTTGACGGTTTCCAACTGGTGGCCTCGCTGAAACAGAAATGACTGATGTCATGCTGCGGAAAGCAACTAGCGCGTCTGGTTGATTATGACACTGTTAAAATCTTTTTCCAAAGCATTTTTAATGCCGAGATAGCTTATTATTTACCCACGACAGTGGTGCATGCGGGTATATTGCTCAAATCATGCAAAAATGAAACACAGCATCCATCCATCCATCCATCCATCCTTCCATCCATCCATTATCCCAACCGCTTATCCTGCTCTCAGGGTCGCGGGGATGCTGGAGCCTATCCCAGCAGTCATTCGGTGGCAGGCGGGGAGACACCCTGGACAGGCCGCCAGGCCATCACGCAGGGCCCCCCCCCCCACACACACACACACAAGGTTTAATACAATTTGGGTTACTTATTTGGAATATTGTAGATGGTTACTATCGTGTTTATTTTTTGCTTTGGATTGTGTAGATCAATACATCCATTCATTTACAACACTGACATTTTAATTCTATATAAGGAAATACCATCGTGTTTGGAAGATCTGGTTGGATTATTATTTGTTTAAATTGATTGCAGAGAGAGAGAGAGAGAGAGAGAGAGAGAGAGAGAGAGAGAGAGAGAGAGAGAGAGAGAGAGAGAGAGAGAGAGAGAGAGAGAGAGAGAGAGAGAGAGAGAGAGAGAGAGAGAGAGAGAGAGAGAGAGAGAGAGAGAGAGAGAGAGAGAGAGAGAGAGAGAGAGAGAGAGATCGACTGCTGGGTGAGCTACATTGACTTATGGCCAATTACTCCACTCTTCCAAGCCGTCCCGGTCGCTGCTCCACCCCCTCTGCCGATCCGGGGAGGGCTGCAGACTACCACATGCCTCCTCCCATACATGTGGAGTCGCCAGCCGCTTCTTTTCACCTGACAGTGAGGAGTTTCACCAGGGGGACGTAGCACGTGGGAGGATCACCCTATTCCCCCCCCAGTTCTCCCCCCCCCCAACAGGCGCCCCCACTGACCAGAGGAGGCACTAGTGCAGCGACCAGGACACATACCCACATCCGGCTTCCCACCCGCAGACACGGCCAATTGTGTCCACAGGGTCGCTGACCAAGCCGGAGGTAACACGGGGTTTCGAACTGGCGATCCCCGTGTTGGTAGGCAGCAGAATAGACCACTACGCTACCCAGATGCCCAGGTAGACTGACTTTTAACTTTTTATGGTGTTAGTTTAAGATGAAAAACAAACAAAATTTCAATTATCCCTTCATCCTCATGGCATCAGACTCATTTTCATTAAGACGCGTTCCCTTGTAATCGTTCATCACGCGCCGCTGCGCCGCTTGAGACACATCGACATATCCACATTCTCTAATTTACGTGAAATGAAGCCTGGTGACTGACTGTGTATTTGTTGTCATCCACCACACTGGAAGAACTCCACCTCCAACGCGCCCAGATTCCAGTCACATCTCTTATCATGCAACATTCATCTTTTATTCAGGCTTATTCCCATCAGGGTGTCCTGCCGTCCCCTGTGCCGCTTCAGAAAGGCCCCCCGGGGGCGCTTGTCAGTCCCCTCCCCCCCTGTCCCGTCACACAGTCAAAGGGGGAAAAAGAAGTGTATGGGTCCAGGTTTGCAGATGTGATACGAATATCAGTGGCGGCTGGCCAGCGCAGGGCGCTGGGGTGCCGCCCCCCTCAAACATCAAGAGATGAAAACCTACTTAAACGTGTTAAATATCATTTAGTTGTATAATACAAATAATTATGAAATAACCGTGTTTTCCAGTCTGTGAGCGCCTGTCAGCAGCCATTAAATATTGGTTCCAATTGGTATTTGGTTGATTTCTGTCTGAATACATGTACTTCCTGGGTGAGGGGCGCTGGCCAAACCATACCTTATGTAAGCCCTCAAGCCTTTGGCGAGCAGGTGACCCGAAGCTGCTGTCTGATTGGTTTCTTCAGATTTGCCATGGGGACACTCCCACTTTTATTGGCAGCGAATTGGTATTGTTTTCATGTTTTTTTTGATCCAGTGTGATTGGAGAATTCTCGTGGCTGTCAATCACGTTCACACCCACCACGACGCCTCGTCTCGGCTGTCAATCATCCACCGTCTACGAACCCTGATAACATTTATAGGCTACGTTGTCCTTCTTAATAACTCTGTGACTGTGTGGGCATTAAAGCAGCTGTCAGGTGTGCTGCGCCAACGTAAATTGCGCGCCCCCCCCCCCCCAAATTTTAGCACCAGCCGCCACTGGATACGATGTTCGTTCCGCATGTTATAGCGTGGCAATCAGTCAACACATAATAGAAGTCACGTCATCCGGCTCAACGCTGCAACCGAACAGCTTTGATATCCTCCAAACGAGCCGGATTCTGTGTCAGCAGGACGGATCGCAAAGTTGGTTCACAGTTTGCTTTATACGTAGTAATTACTGGTCGACTACATTTACAGGTTCCCCCGGGGTCATGTTGCTAGAATTACCCCCCCCCCACACACACACACACACACTTTCTCCCTCGCGCTCTCTGCGGGGGATCCAGCAGACATCTGGAATTGCCGTCACTCCCAACCGGGCCGCATGAAGAACCATCAGCCATTTTATGAGTCGAGCTCTGTTGCTGGGAGTGTGATCAAAGCCCGTCTCAGTCGACTGTGTCTGAATCACCCCCGAAGGCCTTTTCATCACATCACAAGGACGAGGAGAACTGTATAGGAAGGGCACACGAACCAGACGAGCTGACTGAACCGATATGGCAAAAAGACAAAACCGTATCTGTCATTATAAAGAAAGGAATCTGCAAAAGCTTAATTTCCCAGGGTTGAAGAGAGAAACGCGCCCTTCCTCGCTCCACGTAGTTGTTTTTTTTTCTAATCCCAAGATGTTTTAAGAAGTTTCAATAGTCCAAGGGTCGTGGAGATCACCCACCGTACCATTGACTACTACAACCCGCAGTTCAAGCACGAAAAAGAAAACCCCCCAAATTACGGCTGCTGCGATGGCATATGTAAATGGGGAGTGGGTTCGAATACCCGGTATCTGAAAGCAGGCGGTGTTAAAAAAAAATCTGTCTGGCCTGGAGACAAGACAAGTTCAAAGGATTAGCGCCTGAAATTAATGATGAAAATTCAAGAGGAGTGACTCTCATCTTCCAGCAGCGTACTTCCCTTCATGCAAACTTTCAAACACCTCTGTTAAATTCTCTCTTTCTTCTCTCATGAAAGCCCCCCCTCCCCCCTCCCCCGTCCTCCAAAGTCACATCACCTCCCCATTCTTCTCCAGAGACACATCAATATCACCTCCCTTTCTCCTCTCCAGCAATATCAAATACGATCCAGCGGGGGGGGGGTTTGAGCGCCGCCACGCAACAGCGATCAAGGGCCCCCTTCACTGGGTTTTGACAGAGCCGCCGCCGCCGCCGCCGCCGTGCACGCCTGCTGATTCACACGTCACCCCAAGTTCCTCCCTCCTTCCCCGGGTAGCAGGCCGAGAGTCTTCCGGACGTGTGAACGAGGGTTTAAAGTCAGGCCAAGATCAGAAATTTAACCTTTCATGTCTAAAAACGTTGAACAAAAGCATAATAAAACATTTAGCAGCATTTTCAGATTTGTAAATTGTCAGCATTGTGTGTTTTTTAATCTTTATTGGTAATTGTCTTAACTGTGAGGCAGTGGTGTAGTCCTCGTTAATAATCAAGAGTTGACCTTTGACTGACAAGCACAAGCAAGGGTGGATGGTAAGCGTGGGCGGGGTTTCATCGTTCGATGATTTTATTTATTTATTTTGGATCATTCCCCCCCCCCCCCCATTTTCTCCCCATTTGTATCCGGTCAATTACCCCACTCTTCCGAGCCGTCCCGGTCGCCGCTCCACCCCCCTCTGCTGATCCGGGGAGGGCTGCAGACTACCACATGCCTCCTCCTATACATTTGGTGTCGCCAGCCGCTTCTTTTCACCTGACAGTGAGGAGTTTCACCAGGGGGAGGACATAGCGTGTGGGAGGACCACGCTATTCCCCCCCAGTTCCCCCTCCCCCCCGAACAGGCTCCCTGACCGACCAGAGGAGGCGCTAGTGCAGCGACCACGACACACCCACATCCCGCTTCCCACCCGCAGACACGGCCAGTTGTGTCTCTAGGGAGACACGACCAAGCCGGAGGTAGCACGGGGGTTCAATCCGACGATCTCCGTGTTGGTAGGCAACAGAATAGACCGCTACGCTACCCGGATCTGATTGGCTGTATGCAAATGAGTGTCTGATGGCATCATGAGTATCAGAAAAGAAAATCAAGGGGGAGCTCTTTTAAGAAGAGAAAAACAGGAAAAAAGTAAATTTTACCTTTTTTTTTTTAAAGTAGAAATGGGACAAAATGTTAGTGTTCATGTTAGAAACTATTAGTGTCTCAATTTCAGTCAGACCTCAAGTGTCAGTCCATGAGGACTAGCCTAGCCAAGTCTCCTTTCTATTCTTTCTCCAGTTGGTTTTTGTGTCAGGTCTGTTTTATCAAAATCTATATAGCCGAGTACCACTAAACCCGTTTAGAAAATATTTAATTCTTTGTCACGGCACTAACTTTTTAAAAAAACTAACCTTACATTGTGTTGGCAGTTTGTGTTATCGTTATATACCATTAAAATTAATTTTAAAAAAATACTTCATTCTGTGCCGTAGAACTGACCAAGAAGTTATCTGGCCTCTTGTTGGCAGTTGGGTGTGGCTGAAATAGAAATTCAGTGTTAAATAGCAGTGGCTGTGTCAGGAAGGGCATCCGAGGTAAAAATCTGCCAAATCATTATGTGGATTGACAAGACCATACCGGATCAGTCGAGGCGCGGGTTAAAAACGACCACCGCTGGTGCTGCGCCCTCACATGGTACCGATGGAAACTGTAAAATCCACTGTGGCGACCCACTGAGAAACAGGGAACAACCCAAAAGAAGGAGAAGAAGAGTATTAAATAGCATTAAACTGATTTTTTTTAAGCAGCACTATGTCATTCCACGTGCTGGGTTGAAGCAGGAGGTGATGCGGCCTGTTGGCAGATGTCAGGAGTGACAGCGGGGAGGACGGGCTGCAGGCTGCCTGCCTCGGGAAATAAAACCACTGGCCAAGAACATTTCCCCCGCTTATTTACGTCAGGTGCTGTGATGCACGAAGCCGATGCTCAGAACCGACATTGCTGCTTAATGTAGTTTTCAAAAAACAAATTTTTAATGGTGTCAAGCACGGCAAGCGGGACCAGAATTCATTGCGCGTATGAGTGAATAGAGAGGTGAAGTGTGAAACAAGGCCTCCACGGTAGGGTGTGTTATGGAGGTGGCCTGTTTATTATAAGCTCTAACTTCTTTTCTTTTTCAATATTTCAGAAAATTATTCAAGGTCGGGGTAGGCTTCAGAAAATTCAACTGTAAAAGCATAGCCTTTCCAAAACAATTGTGCACACAAATGCAGCCAAAGTAAAGTGCTTAACTTGGACTTGACCGCATGTGTTGAATGACTTGATAAGATGAACGTGTCATGGAAAAGAAAACGAACTGTAACTCAGCGCAACTGTAATACAGCACATCACGGCTCTCTTATAGTGTCTGTCTGTTTAAGATCTTTGCAGCATTATTGACTTTTGCTTTTGTCTGTCAGAGAAAAATCACAACAAATTCCGTTGTTTGGCCTGGGAAAAGGGGCACAATATTACTGTTATTTAACTCTCAGTCAAAACGTTGTCTTTCCTGTTGTTTGTTCATTTTGTAGTCTATTTCCAGAGCACTGATAATTTCCCATTCACTGATCTCTGACAGGCCCCCGTCCCAATCTGAGCCCCAATCCGAACCAGCGTCACTTTGCCCCGGACGGAACCAGTCGTTCAACGTTGAAAGGTAATTCAGTAGTTTTCCAGCTCAACTACAACGGCAGAAATGGTGCTCTTCACGACACCTCTGCCTCTCATGTGCAGTAAAATGTGGGAAACTTTTAATGATCGAATTGTTAGCAGACCAGAATACTATGCAGCGCTTCACTGGGGAGACCCGAGTCAGGTTAAGGGTCAGCTGTGAACGTGTGGATGTGATGATGAGCTGTGGCGAGGGATGATATTATATCTTGGTGACAGAATAGACGGTATGGAAGACTCACCCCAGATAATGAGAGAGACGAGTTCTCTACGTCTTCTTCATGGGAAGCTTGACTTGCAGCAGCAAGTTAACGCAATACCATCCACCCATTATCCAAACCGCTTATCCTGCTCTCAGGGTCGCGGGGATGCTGGAGCCTATCCCAGCAGCCATTGGGCGGCAGGCGGGGAGACACCCTGGACAATTTAGCACAGAGGGAGGACTGACATGCAAACGGATAGAACGTGCAGAGCAAATGTGCAAAACATGATAACAATGAACACGGGATTGTAGATGTTGAGAAATGGCATTCAAGGGGCGTCCGGGTAGCGTAGCGGTCTAGTCCATCGCTGGTTCGAGTCCCCATGTTGCCTCCGGCTTGGTTGGACGTCCCCAAAGATACAATTGGGGGCATCTGTTCGGGGAGGAATAGCGTGATTCTCCCACACGCTATGTCCCCCTGGCGAAACTCCTCATTGTCAGGTGAAAAGAAGCGGCTTGTGACTCTCCACATGTATCGGAGGAGGCATGTGGTTGTTGTTGGGGGGGGGGGTGGCTTGCTGGTAGTAGGGATTACAGCAAAATACGTTTGGTCCACTGCTGAAGAAAATAACATCTAAAATTCCCCGATCATTTTGACCATGCCTCGTAGCAAGCTTGCGTCATGTCATGTGTGAGACGGCTAGGTTAATAGAAAAATTACATTATGTCACTTTAAAACTACAATATCATTATACATACAATTCACTGCAAAATGGACATCCAAGGGTTTTGCCATTTAAAAAAGAAAAAAGAAAAAAAATTATTTCACAACTTGTGAAGTCGGAGCTAACGGAGAAGCTTGACTCCTGAAGTCAAAGATACCATTTGAGGGCACCCATTTCCCCTCGGGGAGATGAATAAAGTGTTCTGATTCTGATTCTGGTTCAATAGTCTTAATAAGAGGGGGGTCAGATCTCCATCTCTAAGACAGATCAATGTGATCAACATGCAGGACTGGTCTGGTCAGGCTCATCAGGCTGGAAATAACCACCCACTGGCTGGGCTGGTGATGGATGAGGCGTTGTTTTTTGATGGAGGCAAGGCACTCCTCTGTCACCATGCACGTTATTGATGGCTGCATGCTAAGAGCACGCTAATCTACTTCCAGGAGAAGGCCTGTGTATCATCCTTGTCACTGACACTGGCTCTCACTACACACACCTGGTGTGCTTTATCCAGACGTATTAAACACACACACACACACATATATATATATGTATATATATATATATATATATATATATATATATATATATGCCCCCTCGAGCTACGGTCAGGAGAGATGACAACGGCAAAATAGGGACATACGTTGGTCCAACAGAGGCAACATTCAAAAAGAGGTTTAATGCACACGTGTAGCTTTAGAAACAACCGTTTAAATAATGTAACATCTTTAAGCCCTTATATCTGGTCATTGGCGGACAGAAACATTAATTATTCAACCACCTGGAAAATCCTCTCAAAGAACAAAGAATATTCAACCAGTGGTAAAATGTGCAATCAGTCGATGTCTAACTGAAAAATATTTTATCATTTGCAAACCACAAATGTCCACATCGAATAACACGAATGAACTGGCCAGCAGTTGCAGACATAGATATAAGCACCTATTTTGTAATTATAAATAAATCATGATGATAGACAAATACCGCCCCACCCCACCCCCAACTGGACCATTAGCGACCATGTGTTTTTGAATTTTTGAACGTTGCACCTCTCCCTTCCCCACTGGACACTGTGCACGTGATGTGCATGACGAGGCAGTAAATGGTGTGACCTTTCCTCGTGTAGCTTTATTGATAGCTGATGATTGCTTTATGGCATGAAACAGGCTTGTATTGTCTCATAAAGAATTACTTGGCGTACTGGATTATTTTGCTCCTTATTTGTTGAGCACTTTCCCTACTGTTAACAAGGAACAAAATACACACACACACACACACACACACACACACACACACACACCCATAGATACCCGCCCGTATGCGTGTTGGAGCAAACACACCACCTGCATGCCTGTTGGAAGCAATGGTGTGTCTCTCTCGCTCTCATCTGTTACCGTCATCTATCCCCCTGTTTTCTCCCACTCTCTCTCCCTCCTTCCTTTTCTCCCTGTCTTCATCTCGCTTAAGAGAATCTCATTTATCTCCCTCCTCTGCCCCTCCTCCGCCCCTCCCTCCTCGCCGGCTCCCAGCGACAGTATTTCAGGTCTCGGCAAAGCAGCGCCACTTAAAAACGCAGTGAGAGGACATTAAGTGCAACGCCACCTGCCAGTCTGCTGGTGTTTCTCCAGGCTGGAGGGGCGGTGATGGGGCCTCACACTGGCTGAGAAGTAAATACATCCCTCACGAACCCACTCGAGAGACTCGGGATGAGGAGACAAAGCAAAAAGAGGTGTATGTAGCCAGCATGATGGAAACGCTGTCTTCTGTTACTCAAATAGTGCCTCGGAGCCCCCAAAACCCTGTCGTCATTAAGCAGTCTGCTTAATGGATGGAGTCTATTAGCAGCTTTAGAAGTCAACCCTGGGCCTTAATGCTAAGCTCTTAGACTAGGCTCTTTGGACTGGCACAGACCACATATAGACCACTATGAGTCAAGCAACACATGATATGGTGGTAGCACCAGGGTGTTGAGCTTTAACATGGCTTTCAGGGGTTGCTCACTTTTTGCAGCGTGTGCCTCAGAGAGGACTCACAAATGAGTCATAGGTAATAAAACACCCGTGAGCCAAGCACATCGAGGCTGGACGACTGAGACGCACTTTTCATTGGGACTCTTGGCTGGAGTCTCCAGAAGCCCCAGAATGGCGCCATCAGGATCCTGATGAGAGTGCGGAAACACCGCCCTATCAATCCCACCCTGGCTTCCCTGCACTGGCGCCGCATCTCAGAATGTGTATAAACCTCATACTGACTCATCTCAGCAGAACTAGCTGGGATGCCAGGGGACACCAGCCGGTATGCGAGTGAATATGTTGCAGACGCGGACCTTAACATCACTGTACAACATGTCTTACTTTTTACTTCATGAGAGACTGACATGCCCTCCCTGAACACATTTTTTAACATCGGGAGTTTGAATCATAACCCCGAAAAGAGGTGTGGTTTTATGAATTTCTCTCTCGAGTGGCCGCAGACGCGCTGTTTTGGCCACTGAATTTCTCTGTGGTCACATTCCAACCCGAACATCACCTATCAATAGGATTTTTCAGATTTTGATGTCAGTGTCACTTTTAAAAAAATAATTTTTGGTTCATTTTCTTCCTTTGTTGTTAATGGCTATATTCCTTCCCCAAACACTTGTTCGTGTGCACATGTTTGCATGTGCGTAGTTTCCACTTTAAATTTCTTGCAATGGCTTGCTAGCATGGTTAGCTTCCAGCCGGCTTTGTGTATTGTTTGCGACAGGGAAAGCTAGCTTGCTAACAAACCATTTGATGAAAAGTAAAAGAGAAAATGTACGTTTTTCACAACAGTTTTATGTGCCAAGTTATGAAACAAAGCCGACGGAGAGTTAAGAAATATCCCCTTAAGCATTTGTACTGTAAGCGTAGCGTGTGCTGTTTTCCTGTGTCTCTGCAAAGCCCCCTGGTTTAAAACCTCGACTCTCAGAAGCCGCTATCAGCACACAAGCACTTTACTGATCCGATATTGAGATTAATGGGATCAAATGAATTGTTTGTAACGCCTGGTGAGTTTATGTGAGCATCACAGAGAGAGTCAGTGGATGTTATGAAGGCAATGCTAATAGGAAACAGACTGGGAGCGCTTACATTTTCTTTAATGGTCTTCTTCTGCTGACTACCCATGACCGGGGTACTGCAATTAGACTGTTTTGTGTTCCGTAAGAATTAACAGATGCACTGTGCACTATCAGCAAATAACTTTTCATTTACCCAAGGAGTATTTTAATTTGTCACATGTGATTCAAGTCATGCCATATAAAGAGTGTGTGTCCTTGCACACGTGCACACACACACACACACACACACACACACACACACACACACACACACACACACACGTAAACAAGCACGAGATTTTAAAGACACACATCTCAATCTAGGTGTCCAGAGAGACAAATACAACCTTGTCAAACCACTAACCTTTCTGTCTGATCACAGCCAAAACACCCTGTTTATTAAAAGATCAGACATTAAAATGGTACATGCACACACAACCCAGTAAGCTGTAAAACATCAGATATTCATACAGATGGGACCATCTGTTGGCCATCAGGTTGACGGACGAGATCAGGCAGGAGTCTCTGTGGACTATGATGTACGCGGATGACATTGTGATCTGTAGCGAGAGTAGGGTGCAGGCGGAGGAGAGCCTGGAGAGGTGGAGGTTTGCACTGAAGGGAAGAGGAATGAAAGTGAGTAGGAGCAAGACAGAATACATGAACGTGAATGAGAGGGAGGACAGTGGAATGGTGAGGATGCAAGGAGTAGAGGTGACGAAGGTGTATGAGTTTAAATACTTGGGGTCAACTGCCCAAAGTAATGGGAAGTGCAGAGAGAGGTGAAGAAGAGAGGGCAGGCAGGGTGGAGTGGGTGGAGAAGAGTGTCAGGAGTGATATGTGACAGAAGGGTACCAGCAAGAGTTAAAGGGAAAGTTTACAAGATGGTTGTGAGACCAGCTATGTTATATGGTTTGGAGACAGTGGCACTGATGAAAAGACAGGAGGTGGAGCTGGAGGTGGCAGAGATGAAGATGCTAAGATTTTCACTGGGAGTGACGAAGAAGGACAGGATTAGGAAGGAGTATATTAGAGGGACAGCTCAGGTTGGACGGTTTGGACACAAAGCAAGAGAGGCAAGATTGAGATGGCTTGGACATGTGTGGAGGAGAGATGCTGGGTATATTGGGAGAAGGATGCTGAATATGGAGCTGCCAGGGAAGAGGAGAAGAGGAAGGGCGAAGAGGAAGTTTATGGATGTGGGGAGGGAGGACATGCAGGTGGCTGGTGTGACAGAGGAAGATGCAGAGGACAGGAAGAGATGGAAATGGATGATCTGCTGTGGTGACCACTAATGGGGTCGGGAGCAGCCGAAGGTAGTAGTAGAGATACAGATGGGACCATAACAGTGCAGAACAATACCAGAATACCCACAAAACACTTTTAGATAACTTTCTGGATTTTACATACTCCTACAGCTGTTGTGCTTCTTCTCTATTCGATCGGCTGGTGCACTGTTTGGGCGTCTTCATGGCTTTGACAAACGCCCAGTTAGGATAACCACACTTAACCAGGGCCTGTTTAATGTGGGATTTCTCCCCCTCCTCAGCTGCTGTGTCAGTGGGGACGTTGTCAGCTCGGTGGTACAGCATCCTGATGGCCCCTAGTTTGTGCTCCAGTGGGTGATGAGAGTCAAACCTTAAGTACAGTATGTGTTGGTTTACGGTAAACATCAATAACCAAGTGTCCCCCAACACCGATTGCAATTTCACAGTCTAAGAAGGCTAACCTGTCATTTCTCACATCCTCCCTGGTGAACTTGATGTGGTTGTCCACAAAGTTAATGTGGTCGGTGAAATGTACATCCTGAGATTTAATTTTAACACAGGTGTCATCCACAAATCTGAACCGATGGCTAGGTGGTGTCTCTGGGTAGGACATCAGAGCCCT
>NC_079211.1:11397702-11490202 GCF_029633865.1 Lampris incognitus
CGGCCTGTCCAGGGTATCGCCCTGCCTGTTGCCCAATGACTGCTGGGATAGGCTCCAGCATCCTGCGACCCTGAGTAAGAATAAGCGTGGATAATGAATGAATTTAGCATCTTTAAACAAGATAAAATACCTCGTTAACTTGTATTTCTTGCAGTGTGTGTGTGTGTGTGTGTGTGTGTGTGTGTGTGTGTGTGTGTGTGTGTGTGTGTGTGTGTGTGTGTGTGTGTGTGATGGATTATCCAGGACACAGTGGGATTTATTTATAATTTACTGTTGATGGAAAAGGGCGAGACTGAATTTATTGGTGGAAGACTGTGGAGCCAGTGTAAATGCATATTACACATACAGTGAACGGCCGGCTGTTTAAAAACTCAATCCTCGACCGAGCCGAGAAGAGACGCTGAAAGTGTAGCTATTGTGGTGCTGCAGATTGCTGCAGATGTTTCGCCGTTTGGACCCCGGTTTCTTCACGGTGGTGAAACTCATCGCTCCCTTCAGGAGTTTGTGGTTTCGGTTATTGCAGACAGAGTTCGGTCAGCTTCCAAGTCAGGTCAGGTTTATTTGCACGGCCCAAAATCACGAAGCGGTCCCAGCAGGTTTTACAGTCAGTGCAATATATGAACATAAATATCAACATGCTGTCTGCGGAAACAGTAGTTCTGCATGAAGTCCGGTGGCATTTCCTTACTGTGTGATGCTTTATTACCGCCCCCTTAGTTTTCTGTTGTCCCCCTTATTGAAGGTTACCTCTATGCTTGTAGTCATCCATCCATCCATTATCCAAACCGCTTATCCTGCTCTCAGGGTCGCGGGATGCTGGAGCCTATCCCAGCTGTCATTGGGCGGCAGGCGGGGAGACACCCTGGACAGGCCGCCAGACACACACGCACACACACACACACACACACACACACACACACACCTAGGGACAATTTTAAGTACAGCCGATTCACCTGACCTACATGACTTGGAACTGTGGGAGGAAACCGGAGCCCCCGGAGGAAACCCACGCAGACACGGGGAGAACATGCAAACTCCACACAGAGGACGACCCGGGACGACCCCCAAGGTTGAACCAGCCTATACACTTCTTACTTCATACCGATGAGACAAGTTGATAAACTCTACCAATTTCTTGTTTGGCCAAGGTTTTTTTCCTTGCAGTCTTTTACTGAAATAAAAAACAAAAAACAAAAAACCAAGCAGGCTATGTGGCATAAACTGTTTAATATTAATGGATGTTTATGAAAGAGTTTGCATCATGCAGTATCTATATTTAAACGGCAGTAACGTCGATGCAACCGGTCTGTCATCTTAAGCGAAACGATCTTCTCTGCGGTGAAAGAGTGGACTTAACTGGGAACAACACAGCCAAGGGGTCAGGAGATGTCAGTACCGTAACTCACAACAAGTTATTCTGACTGCGTCTGCCGTGCTGAAGACATGCTGTTTGAACAAGTCCAGCGAAATAATCTCCTCCGAGCAGCTGTGGGGGAAAAAAGAAACTCAACGGCAGCAACTAATGGGTTTGAAAGAGGCCCGGCTCCCGTGTTGGCCGTGGACCAGACTTTTATCTCTTGTTGTCTCGTCACTATAACGGACAGCCGTGGTGAGTGTTTTACGCTCGCAGGTCAGTGTTTGACAGTGGATCTGCACGGTGAACATGGGGATGCTCTGTTGAAAACCAATACATCTGACAGCCAGGGCAGAAAAGACGGGGGCGTCTGGGTAGCACAGCGGCCCGTGTTACCTCTGGCTTGGTCGGGCGTCCCTACAGACACAATTGGCCGTGTCTGCAGGTGGGAAGTCCTGGTCGCTGCACTAGCGCCTCCTCTGGTCGGTCAGAGACGCGTGATCCTACCACGTGCTACGCCCCCTGGTGAAACTCCTCACTGTCAGGTGAAAAGAAGCGGCTGGCGACTCCACACGTATCGGAGGAGGTATGTGGTAGTCTGCAGCCCTCCCCGGATCAGGAGAGGGGGGTGAAGCGGCGACGGCTCAGAAGAGCGGGGTAATTGGCTGGATACAATTGGGTGAGAAAAGGAGGGAGATTAAAAAAAACCCCACAATTTTAAATCTAACATTAACAGTCCCATCAGCCATTGTGCTCCCCTAGCGCAGAACCACTGACAGTCAGAGCAACCCCCCCCCCCCAGTTGCTAAGTATGATGTCATTGTCTGTGAATGTTCTCATTCATCCAGGTCATGGTTATCCAAAGGAGTTGAATCAAGTGCAACTGGACTTGGTATATATTCGTGAAGACGTTTCGCCTCTCATCCAAGAGGCTTCCTCAGTTCGTGCCTTTCTGACTAGACCAAGCTGGTCTGACTGGCTGGTGATGAGACTCAGATATTTACCCTCTTGGAGTCGTTGTCAGAGCTATTGATATGCGTGGCTCTTTGTGTCCTCCAGGGAAGGTTTAAATCTAGGCTACTAGAAAGAATGGGCGACCTTGACCATGCCTACGAGCCAAGTCAAACTCAAGGACAACACACGTTTATTTAACCTCTCATTTTTCAACATGTGTGTCAACAGCAGCAAGACTTGTCTCCTCGAATGACCGTGGTCATCCGATCTAAGATACACACGGGGGACAAATGAAAGGAAAAACCAACACAAAGTGTGTTAGTAAGGTGTTGGACCACCAGGAGCCCGCAGAACAGCTTGCTCCTTGTCATCGGTTCTACAAGCCCCTGAACTCTACTGGAGGGATGGGCACCATTCTTCCAACAGATGCTCCCTCATTTGCTGTTTTGATGATGGTGGTGGCGAGCGCCGTCTAACACGTCGGTCCCAAATCTCCCACAGGTGTTCAACCGGGTTGAGATCTGGTGACTGTGAAGGCCAATAGCATAGGACTTACATCATTTTCGTCCTCATCAAACCATTCAGTGACCCCTTGTGCCCTGTGGGTGGGGGCATTGTCATCCTGGAAGAGACCACTCCCATCAGGATAGAAATGTCTCATCGTAGGATAAGGTGATCCCTCAGTATTGATTTGCAGTGACCCTTCCCTCTAAGGGGACAAGTGGACCCAAACCATGCCAGGAAAATGCCCCCCACATCATAACAGAGCCCCCCGGACCCCCTCACTATAGGGGTCAAGCATTCGGGTTTTTCCTCATGTCATCCATCTGTATATCAGGGATGCTTGGTTTCCATCGACAAGACACAGCAGTTAATAGTCCACCCTTCATTTTTACACCGGTTATTCAAGAGAAAGCCATTTGAGGAATTTCTGACTTTTACTACATGGAATGCTGTGGTCAGTTTTGCACTCAGTCATGCCGCATGGCAATATTCGTGACGAGGGCTCACAGACAGAGCCAAACAGTGTCAGCAAATACCGTACGAGAGAACGAAACACAGTCCACCGTGTTGAAGGAAAAACAGACCAAAATCCACGGACATTGTGAAACAAAGGGAAAGACTCATTTCCCTTCCCTGGGCTCCTTTCAGCAGCCACTTGACAACATGACTTGATGATATTGTTGAGCTGCAGTTGGTCCGAAACTACTGAACTCAACAGGCAGAAAAAAAACCCCCTCAACTGTATGAAGGACGAATTGCTTAAAGTAGTGAAATAATTTATCAGCACTGCTTTCTGTGTTAGTCGTATTGAAATAAAACCTACCAGGAGCATTTTCAATCTTCTTTTTTTTTTTTTTACAATCAAGTGATGCCATGAAAACAAAGGAAAAGCCATTAACCTCCTTTCAAGACATTGTCACTTGACAATTGTGTAGAGCTGTGTCTGATCTGAAATGACCGGACAGATTTATTATACTTCACTTTTTACAACAGACTGAATAGAACTTTAAATTGAATTTTCCACTTGTTGAGATATATATATATATATACACATTAATCTACAACTACTACTACCTTTGGCTACTCCTGTTAGGGGTCGCCACAGCGGATCATCTCTTTCCATCTCTTCCTGTCCTCTGCATCTTCCTCTGTCACAACAGCCACCCCCATGTCTTCCCTCACCACACCCATCAACCTCCTCTTTGGCCTTCCTCTTTTCCTCCTCCCTGGCAGCTCCATATTCAGCATCCTTCTCCCAATACACCCAGCATCTCTCCTCCACACATGTCCAAGCCATCTCAATCTCGCCTCTCTTGCTTTGTGTCCAAGCCGTCCAACCTGAGCTGTCCCTCTAATATACTCCTTCCTAATCCTAATCCTGTCCTTCTTCGTCGCTCCCAGTGAAAATCTTAGCATCTTCAACTCTGCACCTCCAGCTCCACCTCCTGTCTTTTCATCAGTGCCACTGTCTCCAAACCATATAACATAGCTGGTCTCACTACCATCTTGTAAAACTTCCCTTTAACTCTTGCTGGTACCCTTCTGTCGCAAATCACTCCTGACACTATTCTCCACCCACTCCACCCTGCCTGCACTCTCGTCTTCACCTCTCTTCTGCACTTCCCGCTACTTTGGGCAGTTGACGCCAAGTATTTAAACTCATACACCTTCGTCACCTCTACTCCTTACATCCTGACCATTCTACTGTCCTCCCTCTCATTCACACATAGGTATTCTGTCTTGCCCCTACTGACTTTCATTCCTCTTCTCTCCAGTGCATACCTCCACCTCTCCAGGCTCTCCTCAACCTGCACCCTACTCTCGCTACAGATCACAATGTCATCTGCAAACATTGTAGTCCATGGAGACTCCTGCCTGATCTTATCCGCCAACCTGTCCATCACCACTGCAAACAAGAAAGGGCTCAGAACTGATCCTTAATGTAATCCCACCTCCACCTTGAACCCATCTGTCATTCCAACCACACACCTCACCACTGTCACACTTCCCTCATACATATCCTGCACCACTCCTACATACTTCTCTGCAACTCCCGACTTCCTCATACAATACCACACCTCATCTCTCGGCACCCTGTCATATGTTTTCTCTAAATCCACAAAGACACAATGTAACTCCTTCTGGCCTTCTCTATACTTCTCCATCAACATTCTCAAAAGTAAACATCACATCTGTGGTGCTCTTTCATGGCATGAAGCCACACTGCTGCTCGCTGATCATCACCTCTCCTCCTCTTAACCTAGCTTCTATTACTCTTTCTCATATCTTCATGCTGTGGCTGAACAACTTTATACCTCTGTAGTTGCTACAGTTCTGCACATCGCCCTTATTCTTGAAAATCCATACCAGTATGCTTCTTCTCCACTCCTCGGGCATCCTCTCACTTTCCAAGGTTGTGTTAAACAATCTAGTTAAAAACTCCACTGCTATCTCTCCTAAACATCTCCATGCCTCCACAGGTATGTCATCTGGACCAACTGCATTTCCACTCTTCATCCTCTTCATAGCTGCCAGCACCTTCTCTTTGCTAATCCACCGCACTTCCTGATTCACTATCCCCACATCATCCAACCTTCTCTCTCTCTCATTTTCTTCATTCATCAGCCCCTCAACGTACTCCTTCCACCTTCTCAACACACTCTCCTGGCTTGTCAGCACATTTCCATCTCTATCCTTCATCACCCTAACCTGTATTCACCACTGCCATTTCCATCTTTTTCGCAAAATCCACCACCATCTGTCCTTCCACATTTCTCTCCTTGACACCATACCTACCCATCACCTCCTCATAACCTCTGTTCCCTTCCCCCACACGCCTACTGAAGTCCGCTCCAACCACCACTCTCTCCCCTGTAAGCCTCCTACAGAATGTGCGATTTGGGCCGTCTCAGACAAAAGATGACCAAACGTGGCGATATCTTTGGCTGTGGCTCCAAAACGGCGGTCCTACATCGCACTGTGAGACAGGTTCAAAGACAGCCGTTACTACAGTCTTGCGACCAAAGATAACCTGGGACAAAAGTCTGACAGTGTCAGAAATTTAGGATGACCCTCTCACAATGTGACTGCGGCTACGAACCACGTCTACAAACCAACCGTTTCTTTCCGCAGTTTGTTTTGCGTCACCTTTCTACTTGGTTTTTCTCCTACATGTCTTGTCGCCGTGTGTTGAGCTTCTATGGTAGCTGCACCACTTAATCCGTAGCAGGTCACAGATGATATGTCCACTTTCATCACGTTGTCAGATTTTGCTGTAGTGCCGAACTTTTCTTTCTCTTCATAGCTTCTTAGTTTACTTTTGAACTGGGTAAACGTTAATTCCTTGCTGCTCCGTGTCGTATGGACAGTGAAAGGTTTGTAGGATTCCGGAAGGCCCTTGAGAATCATGGCTGTTATCAGCCCATCACTAATTACTTCCTTTGCATTTCTTAGGGATGTTACTGCTAGTATACTGAGATGCAACACTACATCTCAGCTACAGGAGCGTGCCACAAGGCATATCCCAAGACAAGAGCTCATTGCCGTCATGCTGAAGCATGCCCCACAACGATGGACAGCACCTGGGCAGGTAACCTTCTCAAGCACGCAGATGGGTGACAAATTAAATTAAAACCCCGAATACATGAGTGACAAAACAAGTGCAGATGCTTCCACAAAAGTGTATGGCTGGAAGCTTATAGTGGCCTAACACCTTAATAAGACAGTCTGGTAGTTTCTCTTTTGTCACCCGTCTGTATACACATACAAACCTTTTAAAGTATTGAAGTAAAAATTCGAGGTACTTGTACTTTACTTGAGTATTTCCATTTTATTCCGCTTTATAATTCTACTTCATCTTTACAAAATCTCAGAGACAAATAGTTTTTACTCCACTACATTTTTTCTGAGAGCTTAGTTTCTTTACAGTTACAATTTTCATAACCTTCCTGTCCAGTGAAAACCATGTAAATCCAAATGTATTGATTTTAAATGTGAATGTTCTAATAAACTGTGGGATTGTTCCCTTATTTGTTGAGAAAGTTCTACTTCTAGATTATGATGCATTGATTGAGCATGCATCATAATTTAACATGTTCATGCTAGATCAAACTATTTTACAGTATATAAAGTAGTTCAACTTCACTCAACTTTATACATCTAAAGCAGTAACATGCAACATAGACATTAATTCAGCATTAAAATTAACCCAAAAACATCATATATATAATAATAAAACACTGACAGGAACCATTTTAATGCACAATGGATACTTGTACTTTACTTTCAGATACTTTCAGTAAATTTTGTTAATAATATTAACGGTATTTGCACAGTGTAAAGGATCTGAACACTTCTTCCAGTACTGCTAATTACATAATATATTATATCAATATAATATAATACAGCTGCTTTTCTGCGACCCGACCCCGGAAAAGTGGCTGAAGATGAGATGAGATAATATAATATATATTAATAGTATAATTATAATATAATTATAATATAAATACATAATACAATATAGCAATATTGTTGTTTCTGCTGCCATGGACACACAACAATATACTGCATGACTAGACTTTCGCACTCTTACTTTATTTATTAATATTTTTATATTTATTTAAAACTTTGTATGCTGCTAGGATGGGAATGGTGCCAAAAAATTTCGTTGTATTTTGATGTGCAATGACATCAATGCATCAACGACGTGCAATGACTATTCTATTCTATTCTATTCTATTGTTGACATTAATGCTTCTTCTTTCCTCGGTTCTTTAATACTCACCTTTTAGATTGATTACGACTTGAAGGTGCCATCTTTTTCATTCGTGTAGGTGGCAACGTGCGTGGACGGTGGTAACCGCGGTCAGCATGGTGAGGGGGAGGATGTATCGGAGCGAGTCACATCAGAGGACGCAAAAGATTAGACAAGCACAGTGTCCTTTTGTAATTTCATTTTCTGTGGTTCTGTTTCATCCTTCTTTGCTTGTGTTATGTTCAGGTGAAGTGGGACTTTATGGATTCTCCTTCCCTGCACAGTCCTGGTTCTTGTTATTGCCATGTCATTATGTGTGTGTGGTGTGTGTGTGTGTGTGTGTGTGTGTGAGAGAGAAAGTTAACGAGTATTGTTAAATCAATGTAAATTATAATTATTATTATAATCTATGTTTAGGTGAAGTGGGACTTTTTGATTCTCTTTCCCCTCACAGTCCTGGTTCTTGTTATTGCCGTGTGTGTGTGTGTGTGTGTGTGTGTGAGGGAGAGAGAGAGAGTATTGTTAAACCAAAATAAATTATAATTATTATTTGTGTTATGTTCAGGTGAGGTGGGACTTTTTGATCCTTCTTCCTCTCACAGTCCTGGTTCTTGTTATTGCCATGTTAGTGTGTGTGTGTGTGTGTGAGTGAGAGAGAGAGAGAGAAAGTTTATTGTATTCTAAAACCAAAATAAATTATAACTGGAATCTGTGTACTTTGTGCTTTGTAGAAAACACCACATTATTATTATTACTATTAGTAATTGTTGTTGTAGTGTAGTAATAATAATGAAAACAATGATAACATTATTATCATTGTTGTTATTATTAGTAATATTAATATTATTATAGTCATTATTATTATTACGTTTCCCAAACGTCCGTCGAACATCCCGCAATGACGTCATTGGGACGTCTAGAAGACTTCCTAACGTCCCTGTAATGTGCCGCAGTGACGTCCCCGTGACGTAACGAAAACCCTACCCAATGACGTTTCCCGGCCGTTGGGAGGGGACGTGCTGGGGACGTTTTTTTTTCTTTTCCGGATGTGATATGAATTGGATTCGGCACCTACAATCATGATGCAGAGAAATGGTGCTGTTTAGCTAGCGGGCCATACTCGTCTGAGCCAACAGCATACTGTAACATGCATGGATAAGAAGACACGCTGGCCGCTGGCTGGCGGGTTTGACCCGTTAGTCGGGCAGTTAGCGATGTTTCCTGCGGTGCGGGCGATATAGGTTCGCTTCCCGGCCGCGGCAGTTCCTGTGGTTGCGCTGTCCCCCGAATTCGCTACAATACCTTTATTGTCCTTTAGCAGGATTTTTCTCCTAAATAAATAGAATTTCCATAAAACCAACTAAAACGGTAACGACTCGTTCATTTTACTACAGGCACAAACAAAAGTTAACCATAATATTGATTTAAATCTAAATGAACTTCAAGTAAACAAACAATTAGCGTTACGCCATTATGTTTGGGGGTATTGTTTACTGTAGAGGAGCTCAAGCAGGAGTCGTGACAACTTTCTCTTTCGGCTACACAACGTGCACCATTTATTCCTTCCACCATTACAACAACCAAAAACCGCGCAGCGGAAGTGTGTCACTGTAAACCCGAACCGAGGAAACAGCAGCTGTAAACTAACGTTCCTACTAGCTCAATAAGGGGAATTATGTAGCCCCATAGCCACTACAACGCCATATTTTTTGGCCTTCACGATGGCAGCATGTCAGACTACTGCTGTAAATTCGTGTCCTGGCTTGGCCGCCGGACTACAAGTATGACCCCGGCCCATCGTCGTACGCTGCTGTCATCACGTCATCTGCCGTCATCACGACCGTACGCGAGTTCATAGGTCGTCGGGGAGGCGGGTCAAGTATCAATCATGGAAGAAGCGCTGTGTGTGATGCTAGCGGTCTTGCGCTCGGAAAAGAAAAAGAAAACAAAGAAAAAGCGACTGTGGACCCGTCCCTGGGTGTCACGAAGAGGACAATATGGGCTGTCTATCCTTCAAAGAGAACTTGAGGTAACGAATGTGTCCATGTCAAGAAAATTAGCCTAATTAGCCTAGCTACGCTAACGCTAGCTTCGCTGTATGTAAACAGAAGGTCTCCAAAATGATTGGGTTTTGGGAATTGTATAACGTCACTCTGGTAAATGAAGATAAAAAGATATGTTTTGATATCAGGTGGTTTCACAATCGCCTACCTGAAATGAAGAAAACTGTATTGACTGTCATTCTGTTGTCCAATTGGTCAGCGTCAGGAGCACGTCTTTGAGCGTCGGTCAGGGGCGTCAGACTCGACGGAAAATGCAAAAAAATTCTGACATGCTGGACTTGCCGAGTCGGGGTCGTGGGGCGTCTGACGCTGGTCTTTGATCATGTCACACTACAAGAGCATTTGTCGTTCCCGACGTTTATATTCGGACCCGACACTGGACGATGGTCGGCAGCATCGCAATCGGGTCAAAATCGGCCTGAATTCATGTAGTTTGAGCTGGGCATAAGATACCACTACGGTTAGAGCCATTCATTCGTTCATTCTTGCACTCATTCATCTTCAGCCGCTTCTCCGGTGTCGGGTCGCGGTGGCAGCAAGCTAAGTAGGGCCCTCCAGACGTCCCTCTCCCCAGCAGCGCCCTCCAGCTCCTTCTGGGGGATCCCAAGGCGTTCCCAGGCCAGATTGGACATGTAGTCCCTCCAGCGAGTTCTGGGTCTACCCCTGGGTCTCCTCCCAGTTGGCCGTGCCTGGTAAACCTCCAAAGGAAGGCGCCCAGGAGGCATCCTAATCAGATGTCCGAACCACCTCAACTGGCTCCTTTCGATGCGGAGGAGCAGAGGCTCTACTCCGAGCTCCCTCTGGATGTCCGAGCGCCTCACCCTATCTCTAAGGGTGAGCCCAGACACCCTACGGAGGAAACTAATTTTAGCTGCTTGTATCCCCATGTCGTCCTTTCGGTCACTACCCAAAGCTTATTTCCATAGGTGAGGGTTGGAACGAAGATTGACTGGTAAATTGAGAGCGTTGTCTTCCGGCTCAGCTCCCTCTTCACCACAGCAGTCCGGTACAACGTCCGCATTGCTGCTGATGCTGCACCAATCCGCCTGTCAGTCTCACGCTCCATCCTACCCTCACTCGTGAACAAGACCCCGAGATACAATTAGATCATGTAATGTAATTAGAATGCAATCCAATCCAATTATGATTCCAATTATGAGTTTCATTTAAGTTGATTTCATGGTTTTGCAGAGGGTAGCAAAGGTAAGCTCCAGACTGAAGAGCCAGCAGCAGCAGCAGCTGAGTCAGAATTAGGCGTGGAAACTGGTAACAACAATTTGGTGTTACTTTGTGTGTTTGTGTGTCAGAGAGTCAAACAGTGAAGCAGTTTTGATTAGCTGAAATGCTAATGCTACTCATGCCTGTACATTGGAATGAATTTTGTCAGTTGCAAATGTCAGTATAGACAGGCCAATGTCATGGTGTACTTTTTAAAGTTACACTGAAATAACAAATGTTTTCATTTTAGATTATTTTATCATGCCATACACCATTTTGACAATTCATGTCAAAAAGTAAATAAAATATATATTGAAATCACACTATTTTGATTTCCTGAAAAATATATAAAAATATAAGTTGTGGTGACTTCATTGTAATGTGTATCACAAGGTATGAAAATTCCTACCAGAGTAGGAGTAAACAACTGTTTTTGAGGTATACATTTCAATTTTTCAATGATTAAGACATGCACTTTGAATGTAAATAAGGTGGCAGAGTGCATCATAAGAAAGTATCAAAATAGAGTTTTTTATAGAAAAAAAAAATTTCCGGGGACGGATCCCCCCGGACCCCCCTACAGAAGTCCGGGCTAAGCCCCGAATGTCCTCAAATCCTGGAAACGCCCTTGCTAAACAAGCACTACAACAGACGAGATCGCATAACTCAACATAGATAGATAGATAGATAGATAGATAGATAGATAGATAGATAGATAGATAGGCAGGCATTTGCGTGGCGTGGCGGTCTATTCTGTTGTCTACCAACACGGGGATCAGCGGTGTGAATCCCCGTGTTACCTCCGGCTTGGTCAGGCGTCCCTACAGACACAATTGACCATGTCTGCGTGTGGGAAGTCGGATGTGGTTATGTGTCCTGGTCGCTGCACTAACACCTCCTCTGGTTGGTCAGGGCGCCTGTTCGGGGGTGAGGGGGAACTGAGGGGAATAGCGTAATCCTCCCACGCGCTATGTCCCCTTGGCAAAACTCACTGTCAGGTGAAAAGAAGCGGCTGGCGACTCCACATGTATTGGAGGAGGCATGTCGTAGTCTGCAGCCCTCCCCGGATCGGCAGAGGGGATGGAGCAGCAACTGGGACGGCTCAGAAGAGTGGGGTAATTGGATGGGTACAATTGGGGAGAAAAAGGGGGTAAAAAAAAAAATAGATAGCTAGATAGATGGGTGGATGGTTAGATACATAAAAGAACCCCATTATTTTCCTTACCTCCATCTGGTTGCAGGTTCAGGTCCTTAAAGTGCTGTGGGAGGAGCATCATCCCTTTCCCATAGCAGCGCTCAAGAAAGTGGCCGCTGAAAGTCTTTGTCTACATGTGTACCCATATCCCCCACATCCTACTGAATGTCATGTAGGTATATGTCTGCAGTATGTTGTCATAGCTGTACCCATGTGTGAGAGTATGTATGGAGTTAAACTTGTGTTTTCAATGTACAGGCTGTGGCAACACATTTCTTCATGAAGGACAATCAAGAACATCCCCCAATCTTTGGTGCTTCCCCTGTTTCTGTTTTGACCGCACAACAATACAGCTGCAGACCTCTTCATCGAAAACAACATGACTCTTCATGTATCAGGTGGGTTTTCATCTCCTCCTTGACAGAACAAACCTCCATTTGACCACCAGCACAATCTATAAAATAGAAGCTGGAGGATCTGAGCCACCTGGCTTCTTTGTTTGGTCGCTGTCAGAGCTTCGCTGCTTCCAGATGAACCGAAAGTGAGAAAAGATGACATTCGGGCATCCGGGTAGTGTGGCGGTCTATTCCATTGCCTATCAACACGGGGATCGCTGGTTCGAATCCCTGTGTTACCTCCGGCTTGGCTGGGCGTCCCTACAGACACAATTGGCCGTGTCTGCGGGTGGGAAGTCGGATGTGAGCGTGTGTCCTGGTCGCTGCACTAGCACCTCCTCTGGTCGTTCGGGGCGCCTGGGAATAGCGTGGTCCTCCCACGTGATACGTCCCCCTGGCGAAACTCCCCACTGTCAGGTGAAAAGAAACGGCTGGCGAATGCATGTATTGGAGGAGGCATGTGGTAGTCTGCAGCCCTGCCCGGATCGGCAGAGGGGGGTGGAGCGGCGACCGGGACGGCTCGGAAGAGTGGGGTAATTGGCCAAGTACAATTGAGAGAAAAGGGGTGAACCCCCCCCCCCCAAAAAAAAGAGGAAAGATGACATTCAGGCTTAACAGTTCATGATTTCGTGTAGCGAACTCCCTTATCGAGAGCAGACAGGCTTATGGAGGCTTTCAGCAGCGTGCCTCCTCCTGCACGAGAGGAGACTGATCTGTTTGATCAGGACGCACCGCGTCTCAAACAGGATCTCAAGTTGTTTATTTATTTCATACAGGCAGCGATTTCAGATCTCTCGCTCGAGATACAGAGAAACGCCCCAGGTGTGTTTTTCAGAAAATATCACAAAACAGTCTTTCTTTATTTCTATGTGACCGTGCTGTAAATCATCTTCTCTCTCTCCTCTTCCAAAGACGTTCATCTCAACGAGACAAACATGTGATTGAATTTGAACTTGTATTCCGTTTGTTTTGAATACTGTTGACATGTTAATCCGTCCATCTGGCTCATGCAGATCAAGTAATACTCTGCAGTATTATCAACTACGTCAGCTTTGATACTGTCATGTGGCTTCGCGTTAAAACGACCTGTATCGCTCTCCGTTTGCTTGTAGGAAAACTGTTTTAGAAACCAGTAAAGTATTACAAATGATTCAGGTAGATTTTTTTTAATACAACTTTAACACTGAATATAATGTTGATAAATATATCAGCATTATATTCAGTCTTATAATACACTGAATATAATGTATTACACTGAATATAAGTATTCTAATAGTGTGTTATGATACACTGAACATAATGTATTACGCTGAATATAAGTATTCTAATAGTGTGTTATAATACACTGAACATAATGTATTACACTGAATATAAGTATTCTAATAGTGTGTTATAATACACTGAATATAATGTATTACACTGAATATAAGTATTCTAATAGTGTGTTATAATACACTGAATGTAAGTAATACAGGTGTAAAACTATATATAGTTTTATACCTGTATTACTGGTTGTCTATTCTACCAGCAGTAGTACAGAGGGTCCCTGAGGACTGGATTGAGAACCCCGACTTAAAGTGTTATGTCCCCCATACAACGTGAAGCCCTATCTGTCCGGTATTGCTGGAGTCTGACTACAAAGCAATCGCAGTCTGCACCCACCTCACTCCACCAACCCCCAGCATAATTATAGGGCCTCCACACTCTTCAGTCAAAATGGCTTCTATTCACAATGACTCCAGTGCGACGTGTCTGAGCCGTCGGGTAGTTGACGTGATTAAGGAGCACAAATGACAGAAGGTCCAACCAGCGAAACCTCGAGCTTGCCATCAGGAATCACTGCAGGTCGGCGAATCAAACACTGAAAGCTCCAATGCATTTCTGATCAGACAGACAGATGACTGGATCAATAAATAGATAGATAGACAGACAGACAGACATATAGATAGATAGATGACTGGATCAATTGATAGATAGATAGATGGCTAGATCAATCGGTGGATGGATCGATAGATAGATGGATGACTAGATCAATAGATAGCTGGATGGATAGATAGATATAGATAGATTTGAGAATTTAACAGGTATGAAACAAGCTGAGTCACTACCCTCCTTTAAACAAGCCTCATCCCAAACTTGTTTATTCTCCACAGTTTATATCTGACTCTCATTTTGGTCTCAACGTGTCCTTTGTGTCCTGCCTCATAATTTACTATGCTTTGTGCTTTTCTGTCTTCTCATGACGCCACTTGTATTCTTTATTGTGTAGCCTTAATGTGTAGCGATACACAGATTCTGGTAGTATTTTTTTGTGCATCTCTCCTCAGTCTAGAGGACCCAAAATAACATTTAATTATCTGTCCTGCAGCTCTTTAGTAACACAGCATCGTCACAGTGGAATCCCGTTGATTTAAACATCGCCGTCGGCCTGAAATGTCCATATATATTCACATCCAGTGTGCCCATACACACACAAGCACACTTTTACCTCCCCCCACACCCACTCCAACACACACACACACACACACACACTTTTACCTCCCCCTACACCCCTCCAACACACTTACACACACACACACACACACACACACTTTTACCTCCCCCAACACCCACTCCAACACACACACACACACTTTTACCTCCCCCTACACCCCTCCAACACACACACACACACTTTTACCTCCCCCTACACCCACTCCAACACACACACACTTTTACCTCTCCCTACACCCACTCCAACACACACACACACTTTTACCTCCCCCTACACCCACTCCAACACACATACACGCGCGCACACACACACACACACACACATTTACCTCCACCCACACCCACTCCAACACACACACACTTTAACCTCCCCCTACACCCACTCCAACACACACACACTTTTACCTCCCCCTACACCCACTCCAACACACACACACCTTTACCTCCCCCTACACTAACTCCAACACACACACACACTTTACCTCCCCCTACACTAACTCCAACACACACACACACACACACACACACACACACACACACACACACACACACACTTACCTCCACCCACTCCAACACACACACACACACACACACATACACACACTTTTACCTCCCCCCACACACTCCCAACACACACACTCACACTTTAACCTCCCCCTACACCCACTCCAACACACACACACACTTTTACCTCCCTCATGCACACCCCAACACACGCTCACCCCCCCCCCCCACACACACACACAAAGACCATTTGGGAATCAGGAGCTTCCTATGGCCTGCGGAGGAGCCGGCAAAGCCCCCCCGTGGAGGCGGCCTCCCCTCCGAGCGAAAGCTAATTGATGCGGAGTGCTAACAAGTCAAGTCTCCCTTTCATCTGGGCCAGCGAGGGGTGTGTGGGGGGGTGCTTCACGTTCTGTGACTGGGGGGCAGGGGGTGATAGGTTGATGCAGTCAGGCCCGTATCCACAGACAGTCATGAAATATGTATGGTGGCCGTTGTCTCAGCCCGGGCTATAATTGATCAGAGGGTGCCATTAACCACGGCACACTCCTGTTTGACTGCACCTGTGGACCCCTCCTCCCCCTCTGCTAGGGGTCAAGAGACAGACAGACAGACAGATGGACAGTCAGACAGATGGACAGACGGAGCAAGATCGACAAGACCGATGCAGGGACACACACAACCAAGGCAATCCTATCAGGAGCAAATAATTGGGATTTTTATAAAGCTTTTGTGGCAGTTGTGATGATAACTAAACGCTCAGAGGGGAGTCGATAAGCTACTGCTGCAAAACTTGACAGCACAATCAGACAGCAGCAAAATGAAAGCAGCTGATCTACTTCTGGAGCCACACATTAAATTGCTTTCTGAGACGGACTGCTTCTGAGCGTACCAAGTCTGTCAGTATTTTTCAGCCCAGATTGAAGACTCATCTCCTCAGCCGGGCGTCCTTTGTCGTTCTCTCTTTCTACGTCTTGTCTGCTTGTTACAACTTTTATTTTGTAATTTTTTTCCCCCTTGTGTTGTGCTGTGCTGTGTCCTAGGGTTATATCTAAATTGTTATCATCATCGTCATTAGTCACGTGACTGCTGGTGTACAATATGATGCATGATACGTTGGGAAAACTGAACTGGGTTTTAGCGAGAAGACCGTCCTCTTCACCCCCTCCCCCGTTTCGCAGTGTAATGAATAACGCATATTATTGGCCACCGAGCAGCCCTCAGCACCGAAGGACTGTTCGATCAATGAATACACAGACAGGCGCAAGACGCAACCATGGTACATGCATTTATTCACATGCATTGACATAATGACCTCTTGACATATGCTAGCGACGCGTTAATATTTTGGAGCTACACGGCAGAAGGATGGCGGTCACGCAGCAGCCAGGCCAATACAGATGAGGCCAGCACTTCTCAGGGCAGCTACGTCCTGCCAAATCCAAGTGAGGTCTGTCTCCATTGTTGGCTGTTGCAGCTAGAAAAGCGCTATAAAAAATGCAGCTTAACTAATTGATTGTGCTTTCAGACCCCCGAGAGCCAGCGGGCAGCCTCAGAGTCATCAGTCTGGGCCCGTCTACCCGTTTTTAGAGTCTACAGGTTCAAAATTGGAGGTGGTTTGGAGTTTGCCCGTGGCAGTCCTGAACTCCTAAAGGGCCTGCCTGAGGATCTTAGATCACCGTAACTGGGATTAGTGTATGTTCAAGGCTCGGTGTTTTTGGTTTTTCTTTTTCAAAGCCATCCAGCATGCCGGATTTCGCCACAAGAGGACACTGTTACATAACCTCACACGAACAGGAACAACTTTTGGATCTGTGGAAACGTAAAATCTGGGTGAAAATCAGTTTAAACCGATCTGCTCCTTTTAAAAAAAAATCTGGGTATTTTTCTGTGAAAATCGGTAAAAACCGAAAACGCTGAGCTTTGTGTATGTTCTACCAAGGTTAAGACTCATTTTAACAAACATCAGTTGTTCAGTTTCAATTCTTTCTTTTTTTCTTTTTAAAAAAAATATTTCTGATTTTCCCTTTTTCTCCCAATTTAGTGGCCAATCGATCCCTATTTTAGTTCAAACACCCACCCTCATACTGCATGCGTTCACCAACTGCATCTCTCCGGCCGGCAGTCTCGAAGGAGTTGCCTCGCCACTTTCGTGACAAGGCGACTCCAGGCCGAACCACTGCTTTTTCCGACACACACAGAGACGCATTCATGTGGCGAACACGAGCCGACTCCGCCCCCCTCCCGAAGACAGCGTTGCCAATTATTGCTGCTTCATCGAGTCCGGCCATAGTCAGATCTGACGAGACCGGGGTGCGAACCACCGGTCCCCAGCGGGCAACTGCATCGACACAAAGCCGATGCTTGGACCGCTACACCACTGCGGACCCCCAGTTTCAATTCTTTCTTCTTCTTTTTTTGGACCCCCTACCCCTTTTTCTCCCCAATTGTATTTTGCCAATTATCCCACTCTTCTGAGCTGTCCCGGTTGCTGTTCCACCCCCTCTGCTGATCCGGGGAGGGCGGCGGACTACCACATGCCTCCTCCGATACACGTTGAGTTGCCAGCCGCTTCTTTTCACCTGACGTGAGGGGTTTTGCTAGTGGGATGTAGCATGTGGGAGGATCATGCCAAATCCCCCCAGTTCCCCCTCCCCCACGAACAGGCGCCCCCGACCGACCAGAGGAGGCGCTAGTGCAGCCACCAGGACACACACCCACATCCGGCTTCCCACCCGCAGACACGGCTAGTTGTGTCTGTAGGGATGCCCAACCAAGCCGGAGGTAACACTGGGATTCGAACCGGCGATCCCCGTGTTGGTAGGCAACGGAATACATCGCTGAGCTACCCGGACGCCCCCTCAAATCTTTATTTTGACCGTTTTTTTTATTGCAGTGATTGATCCGGTGTTGCTGATGGAAGAGTGAGTGGACATGAAAGACACGGCATGAATTATGTTCCATTCGTTCCAACCCTGTGACCCCTCCTTGTTTCTGTCCATTGTCATCTGTCGAAAGCCTTTTAAATGAGCTGCCACCTTGTGTGTGTGTGTGTGTGTGTGTGTGTGTGTGTGTGTGTGTGTGTGTGTGTGTGTGTGTAACAGTTGGCAAGGAAACCTTTCAGTGTGTTTGGGCAGAGGTTATTGATCGCCTCAGAAATGATTAAATCTTCGGGTTGGAGGTAAAAAGAGGCTGTTGCTGGAAAAAGCCCTCTGGCATGCTTTAATCCAAAAGGCCTCCTAAACTGTAGCCATATCCTAATTGAAGCTTTAACTACCGGGTTTGTTATTTGTACGTTACGATTATATGGTAGTGGAGAGGTGAACATTGGTAAAGGATTGGATAAGAGTTCCATGTGAGCCCAATCTGTACCCTGTTTATTCTTATATGTAAATGCCCAATGGAAAAGTTTTACAATGTTTGCAGCCCAGTAGTAACAGGAAAGTCTAACTCCCCTGTCTCCTTAGGGACCTCTAAGTATGTTTTCTTCATCCTGGGGTTTGAATTGTTCCAGATGAATGATGAAATTAACCTATCTAGTTGTTGAAAAGTTGTCTTAGGTATGAATATGGGAATCATTTGAAAAAGATAGAGAAATCTGGGGAAGCCTGTCATTTTAACTATATTAATGCGACCCGCTAATGAATTTGGTAGTATTGACCTCTTTTTAAAATCTTGTTTTGTTTGTTCTAATAGTGTTTTAAAGTGATGGTTATATAACCTCCCCATTGTATGGGTGACTTTGATTCCTAAATATGTAAATACATTGTGTTTAAGTTTAAATGGAAAGCTAGAGTAGTCTCTATTAGTGTGGTTAATCGGAAAAGCAAGATCTTTGAATAGTTTATCTTATAACCTGACAGGCGACCAAAGTTATCCAGGGTAGGTAATAGTCTTGGCATGGATTCTGTTGGGTTGCATAAATATCACAACAGGTCATCCGCGTAAAGCGATACCTTATGTGATTTACCGCCTCGGGAGATACCTGTTATGGCAACGGCCGGAGCGGAACCAAAAGAGGCAGTTCAGAGTCATACCTTTAAGCCATTCTCTGCTCTAAGAGCTATAGCCAGTGGCTCGATTGCCAAATTGAACAGGTAAGGAGAGAGGGTGCAGCCCTCTATGCAGCCCCTATGGAGCGAAAAATAATAAGAAATCATATTATTTGTCCGCACTGCGGCTGTCGGTGAGCATTTCAACATTGGCATAGAAATGGACTGGTCTTTTTCTGCGATCTATTTACAGACGGAACATTCACCTCATTTGAAACACTTACCAAAGACCATAACACCCAGATCCCAATTTTTTAGGTACCTTGAAATCCGTAGTTTTGCCAAGAAAGTGTTTTCCCCATTTCCTTATCTGCCACCCAGGAGCCAATTAGATGTTATTCTGGAGGTAGATTCCTTTGGGGAAAAAAACGTGTCTCTATATTCTACACACTGATACAGGGATTAAAACATGTCCTGGGACAAAACAAGAACTGCACAGGAGAGAGATTTGGGTGTAGAGCTTTCTGAAGAGGCATGGCGGGACAGCTTAACTCATACACACACTTCCTGTATACGACATGGGTTAATTCAGTTTAAGGTGCTTCACCGTCTTCACTACTCGGGGGACAAGCTTACCAGAATCTTTCCCACCACAGACCCTGGGTGTCCGAGGTGCAGCCATAGTCCAGCCTCGGTGGGATACATGTTCTGGGCATGCCCCTCTCTCAACAGTTACTGGGGACATAGTATATTTAATGTATTCTCGCAAATCTGTAAACAGACCATAACCTCTGATTTTCACACAGCCATCTTTGGCATACCACCCCCTAACTGTAAGGTGACAACTTTGCAGGCAAATGCTTTGGCGTTTGCTTCATTGCTAGCTCACAGACTTATTCTTTTTAACTGGAAGTCAAATAAAGCTCCATAATTTTTGCTGTCCTTTCTACCTTTAGAAAAGCTCCGATATAAAATATATAAAACCCGCAAAAACTTTGCTTTGACCTGGAGTCCTTTCATAGACTTTATTGAAGGTTTTCGCTTTTATTGAATGTACTTTTTTACCTGGTATATAGGAAGTCCCTGCATAGTCCTTTTTTTCTTCTTCTTGAGCCTTGGGGTGGGGGGTGGGGGGTCCTTCCTGTTTTTTTTCTTTTTTTAATTTGGTTGTTCATGTGTCTTGTATACCTGTTCCAAAAAACTTGAAAACCAGAAAATAACGTTTTCAAGAAAAAAAAGAGGCTGTTGCTGTGCACCATGCCCATCTCAGCAAGGCAAGACTTGCCAAGCTCTACCCGAATGTCAACAACAGATGTGACCGCTGCAGACTTAGCTCATATGTGCTGCTTTTGTCCCAAATTAAGAACTTGTGGACTTCTGTTTTTGGAACCTTGTCAGAAATTCTAGAAATTGATTTGCAACCCTTATTACAGTCTTTTGGTGTTCCAGAAGACCACACTACTGTGACTGCCAGACAGGCTTACATGGCAGCATATGCATCTCTATTAGCTCGTTTGCTAGAATGGAAGTGTCCCCCCCCCCCCCCCCCCCGTCATCCTCTATCATCCTCTGTCTGGCTTAAAGACCTGCTATTCTTTCTTAAACTCGAGAAGATGAAATTGACTCTCGGGCTCTTGTAGACCATTTCTATAAGAAATGGCAGTGTTTGACAGATTATTTTAACAGTCTTTGAACACTCCCCCCTGAATAGGAGGGGAATATCATGTAACTATACAACATTTGTACTCACTTTTATGCACTATTACTTAACGTTATTTATTTGCAAGACCCTATCTTTTTTATTTACTTGTTTTCTGTTGTGCTGTATTTTTTTTATATGGAATCAATCTCATTGTGTGTTGAACTTGAATCTTTATGGATGTTCAAGTTAGGGGTGGGAGGAGGGGAGGAATATTTGTTAAAGTAAAAGAAAAATGGTGGCACATCTGGGTAGCGTAGCAGTCTATGCCGTTGCCTGCTAACACGGGGATCCCTGGATCAAATCCCCATGTTACCTCCGGCTTGGTCGGGCGTCCCTACACACACAATTGCCCGTGTCTGCGGGTGGGAAGCCAGATGTGGGTATGTCTCCTGGTCGCTGCACTAGCGCCTCCTCTGGTCGGTCGGGGCGCGTGTTCAGTGGGAAGGGAGAACTGAGGGGAATAGCGTGATCCTCCCACGTGCTACGTCCCCCTGGTGAAACTCCTCACTGTCAGGTGAAAAGAAGCGGCTGGCGACTCCACATGTATCGGAGGAGGCATGTGGTAGTCTGCAGCCCTCCCCGGATCGGCAGAGGGGGTGGAGCAGCGACTGGGCCAGCTCAGAAAATATGGTAATTGGCCAAGTACAATTGGGGAGAAAAAAGCCCCCCCCCAACAAAAAATGGAAGGAGAATTTTTGCGTCAATTGTACATTGTATTATTTGCATGCACCTGTCCGTCAAGAAAAAGATTTGAAGGAAAAAAAGAGGCTGTTGCGTGATTCACGAGCTTGTTTTTTCAGCTTCTAGATGTTCTAGAAATGTGGCTGGGTGACTATAGATTACTTATACATATTGTATGATGTTATCGGACATACAGGTACAGAGAGCATGTTAATAGTGTTTAATTGAATTTTAGACAAAAGTATCATCCTCCATTATAAAAAGATGATGTGATAACTGGAACAACAACGTTCTCTGTTGTTGTCATGACAACCGAGCCACGGGGTCAGAGTTCACTATCGATGGGTGCAATGACCATCGCAACAATGAACGGTCGCTAATCACTCGATATGAGCCAAGAGACGTGGCGACCAGCAGAAGTAATTATTGCCGGTGGTAATGATCATAAGTCACCTAATTATAAGCTAATCTTAATTGATGTGTGTAGTCACAGTAAATCTGCGCGGCCAAAATGAGACAATCCCAGAAAGCTCTGTACCGAGGCCTGATAATCCGTCTGGTTTGATCCCCGGTCTGCTAGGCTCGTGTCTCATTAAAGCGGCATGGATGCAAGTGATGATGGAAATTCTCAGCGCAGTATTTCTAAAAGTCGATCGCTAAAATTTATGCGGCCTCAGTAATAAAAGGTGATATATGCGCTTACTTGTCCTGCGCTGACTTCCCCAGGAAGGGCAAGGCTGTAAATTGTGTGTCAGTATTGTCAGACAGGCGATGGTGTGGCCTCCTCAATGTACTGCGTTCGCCCGTATACCGCATCAGCTTCTCCTCATGCCCGTGAACACGATGGTCAGTGTCGAATTAACCAGTGACCAAGAAAAAGAAGAAGAAAACAGCATCTGCAGAGAAATAAACTATTTCTTAACAGTTAAATAGATGGAGGTTGGAGATAAAGTTAATAATTTAATAAATAGATAGATAGATAGATAGATAGATAGATAGATAGATAGATAGATAGATAGATGACTAGATCAGTCGATAGATGGATAGATTGATGGTTGACTAGATAGATAGATGGATGGATGGATGGATGACTAGATAGATAGATGGATGGATGGATAAATAGATGGATAGATTGACAGATAACTAGATAGATAGATGGATAGATTGATGGATGACTAGATAGATAGCTGGATGGATGACTAAATGGATGGATGGATAAATGGATAGATTGATGGATGACTAGATAGATAGATAGATAGATGGATGGATAGGTTGATGGATGACTAGATAGATGGGTGGATAACTAGATAGATGGATAGATGACTAGATAGATAGATAGATAGATAGATAGATAGATAGATAGATAGATAGATAGATAGATAGATAGATAGAAGACTGACAGATGGCAAATCCGGAATCAGTGCACTGGTCTTTATCCGATCACTTATGAATAGTTATTCTCTAAACTGTTCCTCCATCATTTTATGTCTGCTGTCCCAAACACTCACACTCTATTTTCATCATTTTATTACCAAAAGCAATTCAACCTCGGACCCCCAGAACCACAGTTCTCGGCGTCTGAGGATTAATTAACAGTGTCAGCGGATTACATGATCTTCTAGTTCTTATGAGTCAGTGTATCTCGCTTGTGTGTGCGTGTCCGACTGCAATCCCCACAAAGACGGCATCATCAAAAATATCAACAGATTAAATGTTTTAAAAGGCGCAAGAATTCATGAAGTGAGCTGGGAGCTAAATCAGGAAGTTAATAAGAAGATGAAGCCTCCTCCCAGCGAGCCACGACAATGACTAAATATTGCATTGCAAACAAAAGAATTTCACCAGGTTACTTTATTGTTTTCTTTCTTTCTTTCTTTTCTTTTTTGCAAATCCTTTTCATCTTCTGGTTTTGACAAGGCATTGACCCATGTCTCATTAAGAATGCTCTCTCTTTCAACATTCAACTGCTGCTCTCGGTGCAGCCCAAGCATTCGTCTTTTGCAAGGGCGTTGATGCGAGCACAGCCATCCGTCCTAATGGGGGTGGGGGGGGCGGTCTGGTCTGTGCTTTAAGGGTCTTCTGGATCCCTGTTACCTCACAGTTGCCGGATGACTCAGCAATTCAGAGGTGGCTGCTGTGTAGCTCTGGCACCCGGTTCTCCGCTGGTTTTTTCCAAAGGCGTTGCAAACATGCTGTTTAATTGGAATGAACTGAAAGCTCGTCATTAAAAATCAGACCGGACTACTGTATAGAGTTTTTTCCCCCTGTTGGTACGGTTAAAGCTACAATCTTGGAGATTTTCCATGCAACAAAATGTCCTTTTTAATTCTGTCTGCCGCCGGCATATTTCAGACCATAGCTAATCCATGAATATTAAAATCGGGATTGTTTTTGTGCTGGTTCATTTTGATTGTTACTGTCTGGTAGGATTTTCCCAGGACAAATAATATGGTGCAAAGCATTCAAAAGAACAAGCTGAGTTTGGGGCGGCACAGTGGCGCAGTGGTTAGCGCGGTCACCTCGCAGCAAGAAGGTCCTGGGTTTGGGACCTGGGGTTAGTCCAACCTTGGGGGTTGTCCTCTGTGTGGAGTTTGCATGTTCTCCCCGTGTCTGCGTGGGTTTCCTCCGAGTGCTCCAGTTTCCTTCCACAGTCCAAAGACCTGTAGGTCAGGCAAATTGGCCACGCTAAATTGTCCCTAGGTGTGTGTGTGTGTGTGTGTGTGTGTGGGCCCTGTGATGGTTTGGCGGTCTGTCCAGGGTGTCTCCCCACCTGCCGCCCAATGACTGCTGGGCTCGGCTCCAGAATCCCCGTGACCCTGAGAGCAGGATAAGCGGTTTGAATAATAGATGGATGGAAGCTAAGTTTGAAGAGGAGGTGAAGTTGTTGTGACTAACAACCAGATACGACAGACTAAAAGTTTGTACATGCTTCAAACGAACTGGTTTGTACGGCTCATTGTGCGACCATATCGGGCAGCAAATCCATTCATCCACTTTCCCAATGGCTCAGTTCAAAGGCTGGGAGAGAAGCTGTCTGTGGGATTATAAACAGTAAGTCTTTGCAATCGCTGGCAAAGAGTCAACCGAATGTGGATAGAGACAAACAGCTTTTCCTCGAAGTTGTTCATGGTTGGCGGTGAGCAAACAACACGGTGGTGAAGTAGTTTTGCAAATGATGAATTTGAGGACCACTCCCACACAGACCAGATTTATGGAGAGCCTGTGGTATGGTTGACTCATGCACATTTACTCCAGCTTCAGCCACTGACCTCTGGAGCTCTTTCAAAGTGACTGCAGGATCATCTGTGGCCTTCCTCATCAGCCCACGTCTTGCTCAGACACTTAGCTTTGAGGGACGGCCTGACCTACAAAGCGTCTGGGTGGTGTGATACAGCTTCCACGTCCTGACAATGGATCCAACAGTGTTCCGTGGGACATCCAAACACTTGGATATTGTTTTATATCCCTTTCCCACCTTCTGCATTTTAATCGCTTTGTCTCTTACTTCAGTATTATGCTCCTTTGTCTTCATTTTCTGGTGGAGTTCACGCCCGGCTAATGAACTTTACACAGAGTGCTTTTTATACCCATAAACGAGACCGTTACTTTAATATCTTACAGGTGCACACTAATTATGTCCATTGAGTTTACTTGGGGGGCACGGTGGCGCAGTGGTTAGCACGGTCGCCTCACAGAAGGAGGTCCTGGGTTCGAGCCCCGGGGTAGTCCAACCTTGGGGATCGTTCCGGGTTGTCCTCTGTGTAGAGTTTTCATGTTCTCCTCGTGTCTGCGTGGGTTTCCTCTGGGTGCTCCAGTTTCCTCCCACAGTCCACAGACGTGTAGGTCAGGTGAATCGGCCGTACTAAATTGTCCCTAGGTGTAAATGTGTGTATGTGTGTGTCGGCCCTGTAATGGCCTGGTGGCCTGTCCAGGGTGTCTCCCCGCCTGCCGCCTAATGACTGCTGGGATAGGCTCCAGCATCCTCGCGACCCTGAGAGCAGGATAAGCAGTTTGAATAATGGATAGATGGATGAATGAATTTGCAGACCACTTGAAAACCCTCGTAGTTGCTGCAGAAAGTGGGCGTAGACTTCAGAATGTCAGTTTTCAAAACTTCCAAAAAACTTCGGACACCAATCCCCCCCACCCCCCAATTTGACTGTATGAGAGGAGCTTTTAGCTATTATCCAACAATCCAAACAGCACTTTGTTTGACTCATGCTGCCTGCAGGCCTAAAATCATAGGAAACAAATAGCAGATGCTACAACACCAGTAGACAGAGCTGAGGTTAGACCGTGTTTTGCTTCTGTTCTGTGGTGGGGAAGGGGTTGGGGTGCACCTGAGACACTTCATCTGGGTCAATGAGAGAGGTACTTTGAGGTACACACATTTATTCTGAATGGATCTTTGGGATTTTGAGTAGTCAAACACCAACGCATTTCTGTCTTGTGTCAATACTTGATACTCAATAGTTGTGCCAACAGTGTGTTGTTTGTGTCTACATGCCAATGCCATGAAGGTGAATTCATGGCGGTAGGGCAGAATTTTATCATCACATTCCTCTGAAATTTGCTTTGTGTCACTGCCATGAAACATTACACAGAAATATTGACACAGTGGAATACATGATCTGAACACAATGCACATTTGAACAGATTGCATCACCGCCTTTTGCACCCGCCTTTTATGTGCCCATTACTATTCTGTTACAGGTCATTTCATTGGAATATGGTCTCTCCCTCTGAACACAACACACAATGGTTGTAAACATGAAATACTTCGGAACACATTCGCTGACTCACAGAGACACACCAAAATAAAGACACACAACGGTGTAGATGTAGTTCATATTATCTGCTTATAGCAAAGGTCCTGTAAGCATGACATGCAATTATACGGCAATTTTTCTGGATGTACTGGTGTTTATTGTGCAGTTTGTTTGAAGGCTAGAGTGAATATAGAATTAAAAAAGAATACTTTGGATAAGGAAGTAAAATATTGGCATTGTTTGGGAATGAAATACATTTTTAAGTTTAAAAAGTCACTGTCCCGCACAGTAAATAAAGCTGCTTTAAACTTGAGTCATTTCATTGACTGTTGAGTCTTAAAACGGTATACGTAATAAGTCAACTCCAAAAAAAAGCTAGTCGGTTCACTTCGTTTTCATCCTAATTCACTATTATTATTTATTTATTTATTTTAGTTTTCCCCTACACACCGTATTGGTTGCATTAGAGTGTCCTACTTATTCACTTTTACCTGATGTTGACAGTTATTTTTTGGGGGGGGGATTTTTCCCCCTTTTTCTCCTCAATTATATCCAGCCAATTATCCCACTCTTCTGAGCTGTCCCAGTCGCTGCTCCACCCCCTCTGCCGATCCGGGGAGGGCTGCAGACTACCACGTGCCTCCTCTGATACATGTGGAATCGCCAGCCGCTTCTTTTCTCCTGACAGTGAGGAGTTTCACCAGAGGGACGTAGTGCGTTGTTTGATCACGCTATTCCCCCCAGTTCCCCCTCCCCCCTGAACAGTGACCGACCAGAGGAGGCGCTAGTGCAGCGACCAGGACACATACCCACATCCGGCTTCCCCACCTGCAGACACGACCAAGCCGGAGGTAACACGAGGACTCGAACCAGCGATCCCCGCGTTGGTAGGCAACGGAATAGACCGCCACGCCACCCAGACACCCTAAATCTACTTGTTTTAAGCGAATCCACTTGTTTTAAGTAAAACTATTTGTTTTGATAAAAGCAAGAATTTAAGCAAGAAAGAAGTATAAGTAAGAATGAAGACGTGTACACAGAATGTAAAAATACAGTTTACTAAAATCTACTACTAGTTTCGGCTGCTCCCGTTAGGGGTCGCCACAGCGGATCATCCGTTTCCATCTCTTCCTGTCCTCTGCATCTACCCCTGTCACACCAGCCACCTGCATGTCTTCCCTCACTACATCCATAAACCTCCTCTTTGGCCTTTCTCTTTTCCTCTTCCCTGGCAGCTCGATATTCAGCATCCTTCTCCCAATATGCCCAGCATCTCTCCTCCACACATGTCCAAGCCATCTCAATCTAGCCTCTCTTGCTTTGTCTCCCAACCGTCAATCTTAGCATCTTCAACGCTGCCACCTTCAGCTCTGCCTCCTGTTTTTTCATCAGCGTCACTGTCTCCAAACCATATAACATAGCTAGTCTCACTACCATCTTGTACACCTTATATGGTTAAATATGCACCAAAATTACAAACTGTATAGAATGAAAAAGCATGTGTGTATGGAAAGGGTGAATATACAGACTCTGGTTAGGACTGCTAATGTACTGTTGGGGGTGGTAAGTGATGGGAGGTACTGAATTTGGCAGTAACCCGCGGTTGTATTAGCGCCCTGGGTAGGGAAAGGGAGAAATGAAAGTGTACATGTGTATATTAGTGATAAAAATCGAGCAAAATTTCAATAAACACATTTTTCCCCTGACCTAAGACAACCATTACCCATAATTGGGATGACAGCTTAATCTGTTATTGACCCGCGGTGCAGTTTGAGATGCTACCCCAGGTAGAGTCTCAATTACTAACCGCATACGAATGTGTAAATCTAAGGGCTGTTGAGTTGGAACACCCTTCATTTTCAGCAGGATGCTCTCGAATATCTGACACGGGTGCCTGACACCCATTTTGCATGGCACCTTGCTTGCTCATCTTCAAATCCTGTCTGACTGCACATCACCAGCGTAAACAGACAGGAAACAAGGGGCAGGATCGCGCCTGTAGTTTCATTTATATGTTAATCTATCCCTGGGCCCCCGCTCGTGGATTTGAAAGATTCCTGCATAAGGCTTAGTAATGAATTCGACTGGACGTGTTCTGGGGGCCATGGAAAGCCAATTCATCCTTGTAGTGCTGAAGCAATCCATCATTTGGCAGGTCTGGTGGCACGCTGCCCCTCCAGACTCCATAACTGTTCCATTTATTTAGAAGAATACCTGTAAAGTATCTGCTGAATATAAAACAGCCGTGCAACTTCGGCGCTGGTCATAAATCCCGCAGACAAAGTATGATAGTGGTAGTTTGGCCCGTTCCCAGCACAAATAATCAACTATACCCTCTTCTACCCCATCCAACAACATACAAATCCTAAACTCTAAACAGCATGAGTGTGGAACAAAGGCAAAATCGAGACATTTTTCAGAACCCGGTAACGCAAACGCATATCCATTGAGAGTTATTGCTGCAGTGTCGGCTGGCAGCTCGAGAGGGGAGAATGGGAGGTCAGATTTGGTTCGAACTGGGCCGTTTCCTACTCCTGAGACATTATTTCAAAGCACTTTCAGCGCTCGCTCTTAAGTGGTGGCTCAAATATCGCCGTGCTTTGGTGTGCCTGCCGCAATCCCCGACTCCGGTCTGCTCCACCTGCAAAAACATTTGGAACCTAAGACGTGGAGCATAATCTCATATGGAATCCTGAAACATAACAAGACCGAGGGGACAGCGATGGAGCAGGTTAACACACATGTCCAGGCAGATTCCGACATCCCGAAAAAGATAGACATATAGAAGTCTGCTTGTCTGTCTTGCCAACTGTTTGTATGGCTATCTACCTACCTACCTATCTATCTATCTATCTCTCTTAGTCTGTCTGTCTAAATTAAACATGTAGATATATGCGGAAGTGATCAGCTGATCACTTCTGCATATCTATTATGGTGTGATGTTAGGTATGATGGTGATCGGTGAAGATCAGCTAGGAGAGCTTTGTCGGCTGTGTCCTGTGGGCCCAGGGACCACAGCCTTGCCCGGAGATGCGCCCGAGGAGGTAACGCAAGGGTGGTCTGACAGGACACGAAAGTGGGGCAGGCTAAGGTAACTGCTAGCCCATGCAGACAGACAGTTCCGATAACACTGAGGGCGGTCTGGCGGCGGCCTCGCCTGGCGTTGACTGGTGTTTTTTTGGTGTCATCGTGTGGAGTGCGGGGGAGGTGTGTCGAGGGTGTCTTGCTGGGAGAGCTGGCGTTGGATCGGCTGAGGGAGCCTGGTCTGCTGTGGCCAGTGGGCCCAGGGACCACAACCCTGCCTGGAGCTGCGCCCGAAGAGGAAACACCGAGGGCGGTCTGACAGGATGCGGAAGCGGGGCAGGCTAAGGTAACAGCTAGCCAATACAGACTGGCAGTTCTGACAGTCATCCTGGCTGGCGTTCATTCTTCTGGACAGTGATTTTTTTGTTTAGTTTGGATATATGTGTTAGTTTGGATATGTGGGTTCTTGTAGTTCTTGCAGTTTCTGGATATGTGTTTTTGTCTTTGTGTTGCACTGCTGTGGGCCAGGGGAAACGATATAAAGTCTTCCATATTCCTGAAGTGCAGTGGTCTATTTGTAAAAAACGTTCAAGTTGGATGGTGGGGTCTAGTAGGTGATGGGAGGAGGTGGTGATGGGGCGGTGCTTCAAAAAAAAAACCAACAACAATGCAATCACCCTTTAAACTGCAGCCATAGGTTTACATCCTCTTAACTTTGAATGATTTTCTTACACCAAGTATATGCAAATCTCCAATACAGGTAGAATTTAAATAGAATTTAAAGATCAACAATAGACTAGCGTTCCTTATATCACAAAACACAAATAAATCAGAAGTCATTATAACTACCCCCTGTGACCCCAGCACTAGCAGCATTACGGCGGCCCAGTGGTTAGCGCTGTTGCCTCACAGCGAGAAGGTCCTGGGTTCGAACCCGGGGCCATCCCAGGTCCTTTCTGTGTGCAGTTTGCATGTTCTCCCCATGTCTGCATGGGTTTCCTCCGGGTGCTCCGGCTTCCTCCCACAGTCCAAAGACATGCATGTTAAGGTTGATACTCCTGCCTGTGCCCCTGAGCAAGGCAGTGGAAAGAAGAACTGGAGCTGGTCCCCGGACCCTGCGGCTGCCCACTGTCCCTATACAATAGGATGGGTTAAATGCAGAGAACACATTCATTGTAAGAATATAATTCAGTGTTAGAATACAGTGTCAAATAAAGTGGCTTTAATTATTGGCTCATTTCTTGAATGAGTGTTAACACCCTCAAAGCTCTAGATGCATTTGTCAAAACCGCTTATATGGTATAGCACAACTTCATAACTCATGTTCGAAAAGCGACAAGGTGTTATTTTTCACTCAGAATTGTCCTTTGACGCCGGCGTCCGGGTAACGTAGCGGTCTATTCTGTTGCCTACCAACACGGGGATCGCTGGATCGAGTCCCCGTGTTGCCTCCAGCTTGGTTGGGCGTCCCTACAGACCCAATTGGCCGTGTCTGCGGGTGGGAAGCCGGATGTGGGTATGTGTCTTGGTCGCTGCATTAGCGCCTCCTCTGGTCGGTTGGGGCGCCTGTTCGGAGGGGGAACTGAGGGGAATAGCGTGATCCTCCCACGCGCTACATCCCCCTGGCGAAACTCCTCACTGTCAGGTGAAAAGAAGCGGCTGGCGACTCCACGTGTATCGGAGGAGGCATGTGGTAGTCGGCAGCCCTCCCCGGATCGGCGGGGGGGGGGGAGCAGCGACCGGGACGGCTCGGAAGAGTGGAGTTATTGGCCAAATACAATAGGGGAAAATGTTTAGTACTATAGCTGGAGGGTTTGTGAATACCTGTCCTCATCTGCTGTATTGAAATGATGCAATATAAAAATGGCCTTACTCAACCCAAGGGGGGTGGAGCAGCAACTGGAACAGCTCAGAAGAGTGGGGTAACTGGCCGAATACAATTGTGGAGGAAAAAAAGGGGGGGGGAGAATTATTCTTTGGCGCTCAGGTGATGAAGTGGTGCAGTCCTGCTTTGCTCAGCCATGACAGCTAACCCAGATCAGGTCGTCCCTTTCCTCTGCAGACTTAGAAAAGGTCGTCCATGCTTTTATCTCTTCCGGACACTGTATTCTGGTATCAGCAGGTCAGCCGACCCAAGACTGCAGCTGATACAAAACGCTGTTGCCAGGCTTTTAACGTGTTCTGAGGGAAGCGACCGCATCACACATTACTGGTTATTATTATCATAAGGCCATTCAAGTCAAGTCAAGTTTATTAACCCAAAGGGGATGGCGATGGGGGATGGCAGTTTTACAAATGGTTGGGTTTTTTTCCATTTGTTTAACGGGGGCTGAGGGGGGGGATGCTGCCCCCCTCAAATCTACCCAGTATAGGTGTATATACACTACCGTTCAAAAGTTTGGGATCACCCAAACAATTTTGTGTTTTCCATGAAAAGTCACACTTATTCACCACCATATGTTGTGAAATGAATAGAAAATAGAGTCAAGACATTGACAAGGTTAGAAATAATGATTTGTATTTGAAATAAGATTTTTTTTACATCAAACTTTGCTTTCGTCAAAGAATCCTCCATTTGCAGCAATTACAGCATTGCAGACCTTTGGCATTCTAGCTGTTAATTTGTTGAGGTAATCTGGAGAAATTGCACCCCACGCTTCCAGAAGCAGCTCCCACAAGTTGGATTGGTTGGATGGGCACTTCTTTGAGCAGATTGAGTTTCTGGAGCATCACATTTGTGGGGTCAATTAAATGCTCAAAATGGCCAGAAAAAGAGAACTTTCATCTGAAACTCGACAGTCTATTCTTGTTCTTAGAAATGAAGGCTATTCCATGCGAGAAATTGCTAAGAAATTGAAGATTTCCTACACCGGTGTGTACTACTCCCTTCAGAGGACAGCACAAACAGGCTCTAACCAGAGTAGAAAAAGAAGTGGGAGGCCGCGTTGCACAACTGAGCAAGAAGATAAGTACATTAGAGTCTCTAGTTTGAGAAACAGACGCCTCACAGGTCCCCAACTGGCATCTTCATTAAATAGTACCTGTTAGAGCCTGTTTGTGCTGTCCTCTGAAGGGAGTAGTACACACCGGTGTAGGAAATCTTCAATTTCTTAGCAATTTCTCGCATGGAATAGCCTTCATTTCTAAGAACAAGAATAGACTGTCGAGTTTCAGATGAAAGTTCTCTTTTTCTGGCCATTTTGAGCGTTTAATTGACCCCACAAATGTGATGCTCCAGAAACTCAATCTGCTCAAAGAAGTGCCCATCCAACCAATCCAACTTGTGGGAGCTGCTTCTGGAAGCGTGGGGTGCAATTTCTCCAGATTACCTCAACAAATTAACAGCTAGAATGCCAAAGGTCTGCAATGCTGTAATTGCTGCAAATGGAGGATTCTTTGACGAAAGCAAAGTTTGATGTAAAAAAAATCTTATTTCAAATACAAATCATTATTTCTAACCTTGTCAATGTCTTGACTCTATTTTCTATTCATTTCACAACATATGGTGGTGAATAAGTATGACTTTTCATGGAAAACACGAAATTGTTTGGGTGATCCCAAACTTTTGAACGGTAGTGTATATATATATGTAAGTGTGCATGAACATAGTGTATATGTATGCATGGATTTCCAGAATGCTTGTGTCCGATGGTCAACTTCATGTCAAACCATCCTAATAAGATGAGAGCGAAAGAGAGAGAGATGGAGGGAGAGGGGGGAGGTGGAGAGAGAGAGATGGAGGTAGAGAGAGAGAGATGGAGAGAGAGGGGGAGGTGGAGAGAGAGAAAGAGAGAGATGGAGGGCGAGGGGGTTGGTGGAGAGAGAGATGGAGGGAGAGGGGGGAGATGGAGGTAGAGAGAGAGATGGAGGTAGAGCAAGATGGAGGGAAAGAGAGAGACGGAGGAGGAGAGTTTGGGACTCTCTGTCTGACCAGCTCTTTCTCTTCCTGGTCTGCCATTGACTGACTCTCCTCTGGCAGGTTGCCATGGTCCCTAATGAGGTCAGATTCCAACCTGCTGTGTGTGTATGTGTGTGTGGAGGAGGTGTCTTCAATGATCCAAGCATACTGACCTGGAATAGAGTTGGTACAAATGGGGAGGGGGGGGGTAAGACCGAGAGCAGGACAAAAAGAATGTACGTAAAAGGATGTGTGGTGTGTGTTTTGTGTGTGCTTTGTGTGTGTGCATTGGGGAAGTGTGCTGTATGAGCCAAATACACTGACCTCGAATCGGGGTGGTACAAATGGAGAAAGAAAAAAGATAGAATGGTGAAAGGAAGAAAGGGAGGGAGGGAGGGAGGGAGGGAGAGCTCTGGGTCTATGAGGTCAGGCCTAATCCACATTTGGATGAGTGCGGAGTTGGATGAGTGCGGCGTAGGAAGGTCATGCACTAGTTGTGCTAAATAGCAGCCATTTGGAGGGTCACTCGCGCACAATGGGTGGGTGAGTGAGCTGGACGCTGATGAAGCGCTGGTCTCGGAGCAGGACGGGCGGCAGCCATTAGCAACCACTCGTTTAGCCTTCAGGTTCTATTCATAAGAAGTGACAACAAATGCTTCACCAAACCGAGAGTGTCTCCGGCCTCTTTTTTCCCCAACGGGTAGTCTCTCCCACGCAAAGCGATGGTTGATGTAATCTTCTGGAGAGCGTTTGGACCCATTTTCACTTATCTCGCTCCCAAAAAACCGAGCGCCACATGTCGTCCCGTAGCGCGTGTTTATGTAACAACGCCGTGGCCTCGGAGGATCCAGAATTATCTCGACTGCCAAAACTGCCACATGGAATCTTGTCATATAAATTTTCGAAATGTCATCCCACCTCTTAAGCCTCACAGCCGTCGGAGGGGCTTTCAGGTGACGCCAAGACAAATTCCTCTCCGAAGCGCTTTTCCACAACACAAGTCTGATACTAGCTGCTAAACACAGAGGCGCAGGGTGGAAATACTCACTTGTAGGTGCAAGATGCAGGAGAGTGTACACAACACCAACTTTAGATAAGGACTTGTGTGTGTGTGCAGGTGAGTGTGTGTGTGCAGGTGAGTGTGTGTGTGCAGGTGAGTGTGTGTGTGCAGGTGAGTGAGTGTGTGCAGGTGTGTGTGTGTGTGTGCAGGTGAGTGTGTGTGTGTGTGTGTGTGCAGGTGTTTGTGTGTGTGTGCAGGTGAGTGTGTGTGCAGGTGAGTGTGTGTGTGCAGATGAGTGAGTGTGTGTGTGTGTGTGCAGGTGAGTGTGTGTGTGCAGGTGAGTGTGTGTGAGTGTGTGTGTGCAGGTGAGTGTGTGTGTGTCTGCAGGTGAGTGTGTGTGTGTGTGTTTTGGCAAGTGAAATTCAACAATAACCATTTTATGATATCATATAACATCCTTGTCTTGGCCTGCCGTATCATTGTGCGAGTGATTCCCCTATTCTGTGCGTCAGTGATACACTGAGAACGTCTTTGTTTCGTCTGCAGCATTCTCCGTCTGTCCCTGGGACCCGTTACACCCAAGACTTTAATTCAGTCAACAAATGGTGTGCACGGGTGTGCACGGGTGTGTGTGTGTGTGTGTGTCTTTGAGTGTATGCGCAACAGCGGCAGAGTCTTGTCCTGAGCTGAACTCTGCAGCAGCCGTGGCGAGGCCTGTTTGCTGCTGCTGACAGAATAGCCAGCAGAGGAGAGAGAGGGAAAGAGAGAGAGGGAGAGAGAGAGAGGGGGGGGGGGAGAGAGGGAGGGAGAGAAAGAGAGCGAGAGACAGGGAAAGAGAGGAAAAGAAATAGGGAAAGGGGGGAGAGACAGAGGGAAAGAGAAACAGAGGGAAAGAGAGGGGGGAAGAGAGAGAGAGAGGGAAAGAGAGAGAGAGACAGGGAAAGAAACAGAGGGAAAGAGAGAGAGAGGGAAAGAGAGAGAGAGACAGGGAAAGAGAAACAGAGGGAAAGAGAGGGGGGAAGAGAAACAGAGAGACAGAGGGAAAGAGAGAGAGAGAGAGAGAGAGAGAGAGAGAGCAGAGTGGACGAGAGAAATATGGAACGTGAAAGAGTGACAGATTGAAAAAAAGGAAAAAACCAAACTGAAAAAAAAAGAAAGACAGAACAAGCTGGTGAGAGAGGGAGGGAGGGAGGGAGGGGGGAACTCGCAAGCTCGTTGCCAACAATTTCCTCAACTGCTGACGATAATAGCTCGGCGTGATATTCTGATTTAACCGCTCCGAATCTAAAAAAAAAAAACAAGCAAAAAACCAAAACAGGAACAGGTGGTGCTCATTTTTCTCAGCCTGATGGGCGAACGCCAGGTGATAGAGGGACGATTTCGGATCTCCGTGGTGCTGTTTTGCCGGATCCATAACGCTCTGCTACAGTGAAACTAGGATGTGTGTGTGGTGGTGGTGGGTTGGGGGGTGGGGTGGGGTGGGGGGGGGGCAGAGACCAAACAGTGATCATTCCCAGCTGTCTCTCTGCAGTGCCAGCGCCCTGGTGTCCCACATGTGAAGGAAAGAAGGGCAGAAACCCGTCAACACGCTACACCCGCTAGTTTACGCTCGGGCCCCTTCCACCGCGGGTCCGCTTCCCAAATCCCCTGTCACGTGGCAGGACGTCTCGGTCTGTCAGACGACCCGGTTTGTTATCCTTTGTTTCAACCATAATGACTGATGAGGCATGGCATGGCGCTAGCCGACTGTCGCCCACTCCCATACTGGAAACATCAGCGTCTGTGGTTTTGTCCGGACCGGGTTGCCGGATCGGTCCGGCATCTCGAAGGCCTTTAGTGGAGTGAAGCGGTTGTCCAAGTGCAGCCAAGTGGGCTGTAAATTCCCGTTCAGAGTGGAAAGTGAAAGTGGTACACCTGTGTGTGTGTGTGTGTGTCTGTGTCTGTGTGTGTGTGTGCGCTGGGCCGTCGTGTTAGGCTTCAAAGAGGAAGAGTTTTCCGTCGAGAGCTTACGAAAGCTTTTCATCCTGGTTTCTTAATGAGAGACGCCGAGGATTATGTAAACCAGAGCAACAAAAGTTATACGGTATATGAATAATCCTTCCGTCTTCGGCTTTGTTGTCTGCAAGGAGCTGCATTGTTATCAGGGACCACCCGCCGTCAAAGCTGTCTTTTCCTGCCTTTCTTTCTGTCTTATTTTTTTTTTTTTTCAACGGCGATATTGTTGAATTTTGGATCCGAGCTTTCAGGTTGCACTGCACCAGAAAAAGGGGATAGAGGGGTACGAGAGGAAAAGCAGAGAACTCTGAAATTGTTCCTTTTATGAAAATGCCATTCAGAAGAGTCTACTCACGTTTCCCTTTGATAGATCAGAGAGCCTAACTGTATGTGGCGAGTTCAGGGGGCGGTCGGAGCGCAAACCCGGGTGTCCCGCACCACGGGCGACTACGTTAACCGGTCGAATAAAGGGTGCGACCCGTTAGCCAACCCGCCAGCGAGTCTACACATTCATGGTCGTTACATGTATATTTCGCTTTTGTGAATAAATACTTGTGGGTATTTATTGTTTTCAACATTTACTAAGTGCGTCCAGGTAGCGTAGCGGTCTATTCCGTTGCCTACCAACGCGGGGATCGTCAGTTTGAATCCCCGTGTTAGCTCCGGCTTGGTCGGGCGTCCCTACAGACACAATTGGCCATGTCTGCAGGTGGGAGGCCGGATGTGGGTATGTGTCCCGGTCGCTGTACTAGTGCCTCCTCTGGTCGGTCGAGGTGCCGGTTCAGGGGAGGGGGGACTGGGGGGAATAGCGTGATCCTCCCATAAGCTACGTCCCCCTGGTGAAACTCCTCACTGTCAGGTGAAAAGAAGCGGCTGGCGACTCCACATGTATTGGAGGAGGCGTGTGGTAGTCGGCAGCCCTCCCCGGATCAAGAGGGGGTGGAGCAGTGACCGGGACAGCTCTGAAGAGTCGGGTATCGGGCCAAGTACAATTGGGAAAATTTTGAGTACTGTAGCTGGAAGGTTTGTGAATACCTGTCCTCATCTGCTGTATTGAAATGATGCGGTATAAAAATGGCCTTTACTCAACCCAGAAACAGTGACGGAACCGTCGTCTCTAAGTTGGGTGTCAAGACAGTATCGGCAGCTTAAAATTGCACTGAAATTGAAATGATATTTTCTGACATCACTTACTGCTTTGTCCTCCATTCTGTACTCTCGTTCTACTTAGAAAATATGCTCAAATATGTTCAAATTTAGAGTTAATTTTTTCTGTTTTTCTCTTTTTAAAAGTGACCGCCCCCCCCTTCAACTTCTCTCAGCTGATTTTTTCCCCTGATACTTATGATGTCGTCAGACACATTCATTTACATACAGCCAGTCAGATCAAATCATCAAATTATGAAAGCCCGCCCACCATTAATGCCAACACTTGCTTGAACTTGTCACTCAGAGGTCAGCTCATGAATATTAATGAGACCAGACCACTCCCTCACAGTCCCTGGGACAATTCACAGTAGTTATGGATAAAAGTACAACAACCAATAAACCGCCGTTCTTGCAACCCGCTCATCATGTGGCTGCGAGGTTCGTATCCCAGACTCGCCTAACCGGTCACGGCCAGAGCGTCCACGGGGTAAGGCATTCATTAGGCCACCCTTACCCGAGGGATAGTGGGTGTAGATCGGTGTAGTGTTCTGGGACTCGTCGTTCTCCAGCGACCCCTTTGGCCCATCTGGGCGCCTGCAGCCAAGCAACCGAAAGCATTCTCCCTACGCCTCCTTCACGGCCTGAAGGTTAATGCAATCCATGCGAGGCTTCAGCGTGTAAAATAGCGAGAGCAGTCCACACGAGTTTGAAGGAAGCTGGCGTTACGACTATCTCTTTCCTGTGGAAACGTGAGCCAGGGGAGTTATTCGACAAGAGTTCCGGCCATATGCCATTGGGTTAATCGGGTGGGATAAGGGGAAAAACTAAAAAAGAAAAAGTACATCAACCCCCCGACAGTATTAGGCATTTACAAATAAAAAATTGTTACTGAATCTTTTATTATTCTGTGTTCAAGGTTTTTAAGACATGAAAAGTTAAATCTTATTGATTTAGTTATGACTTTAAGTGTGTATGTGGGTTTTCTTTTCAACCACACACTTTGGCAGCTGATTTCATTCATTATTTCCCTTCTCTCTGGCTGAAGTTGTGTTTCTCAGTGAAGTTAGCTTGTGTAGATTTCAGTGGGAATAGAAACGTACATACAGCTGGCAGCAGGGAGTGCTGCAAGGAATTTCTGGCCCTCTGACAAAACGTGATACTGGGCCTCCAAACTTTATTCGTGTTCTCTTCCAAGAGTTTTTATGATAATTCTTTAGTTTCAAATAAAAAAAAATGGGAATGGCAAATATGCATGTATTTCTGTCACTATTAAATGTGGCCATATCATTCAGTTCTTGATAGACCTTGCCCCTCTTTCTCGAGGATGTGGAAGTATGGACATCTGATGTTCAGGGTTTTATTCACTTAAACAGATCTAATGGAAACGCACCTTGATTCCAATGATTTTTTTTTTCTTTAGGTGAAATTTAATCAGTTGCTTCAAATTTATTTGAAATATTGCTGGAAATGTGGTGCATTTGATTTAGTGCACTATTTTTGTTTCTGTTTAAAGGCTCTCCCCTTTCCTCCATAGAAATGCCCCCCAGCTCCCTGCCCTTCATAGGACACAGGTGGGGCCTAATCCAAAGCTAAACAGGTTGGCTTGGGATCTTTAATTGCAGAAGTAATTGTGCTTGTTTTATTCCCACAACCCATGACGAGGTGTCTTAGAGCAAACCCACAGCTGCTCCTGTGGTTCAGCCAACAACCCAAGACCATAACTGTAATGAGATACTTCCAGGTTTTAATGTGTCCAATTGCATTAATGTGAAACACTGCTGTGAAAGACCACAAGAAGAGAAAGCCTGTCCTAAATGAAGTCATTCTAAAAAACATTGCTTTAATAATGAGAGAAGACAGAGGGGAAAACAGAGATAGACCTGTAATTGACTGATGTGACTCGGGGCAAAGATGGTTTTAGGATTACTAGACAGGTGGAGATACAAGTATTTAACACTCCTCCAAAGGTTCATTTTTCCATCTCTGACCACAAAAGAAGGAATTCCCCATATTCTCCACCTTTCCAAATTTAAATCCAACCACCACTGTGTAAGCGTTGCCAGTTTGAAAAACATGTACCTCTCCCAGCACACAAGATACGCTTATTAAGAAAAAAAAGGCCCCTGCTGTCGCGTGTCCAGTTAGTCTAATTTGAGGCCTGGGATGATAATATGCTTGCTTGGCTGCACTTGTGTCATTATAAAAATGGATGAGCAGACTTAAATACCTCTCTGTAAGAATTCTTCAATGACTCTGCCACTTGGCTGCTTCCTCACTGGCATTTATCCATTTAAGTTGACTATTTATTCTTGTACTAAAGCCAGTTTCCCAGAACTGTGGTTAACATTTGGAGAAAGGAAAGGGCCTAACAAAGGTGTGCAATTAAAGACCCATGTCAATGACAATCATGTTTTTCAATTTTCAATTTTTTGACAGGTGGTTTGTCAGTGTAAAGTTACTTAAAATATTAGGACTTCTTCTGTGAAAATATGAATGAAGCCCCTTGAAAAACTCTCCTCCTGGGTGTCACCCTAATCAAACCGTTTCAGAAAACATCTGTTTCCTCTAATAATTTACATCATCCAATACCCTGATTTAATTGGAGAGTTAATGAAATGTCGTCACCATTTTGTTATGTAGTCTGTTTTGGACCAGTTGCTCAACAACATCATTTACAGTAAGTTAGCGAGCTAGGTAGCCACGTCCCCCTGGTGAAACTCTTCACTGTCAGGTGAAAAGAAGCGGCTGGTGACTCCACATGTATCGGAGGAGGCATGTGGTGGTCTGAAGCCCTCCCCGGATTGGCAGAGGGGGTGGAGCAGCGACAGGGACGGCTCGGAAGAGTGGGGTAATTGGCCAGATACAATTGAAGGGGAAAGGAAGGGGGGAATCCACAAAAAACAAAAAAACGTCAGCAGGCACTGACTCGAAGATGCTAGTTTATATGTCTGGTTAAATTAGCAATAGTAGATTTTAAATAATATTCATGTTTTGCCTTCACTGGACAAAGTTTTGCAGCATTCCTGATGGTCCTACTAGACACAGAGCAGTTGACCGGGGAAAATACGTCTCATATTCTTCCTCAAGTCAGTTTTTCACTAGCGGAGATTTAAACAGGCAACCCACTCGGTCAGATCCCTTGCCTCTTTTAAAGGGGTAGGCTTCCCTCACCCTCATACTGTGCAGATTGTGTGGGAGCTTGTTAGTGCTGTATCCAAAACAAGGGCATGGGTGGGGGACAACCAGATGTGGCCCCTGGCAGACGGTCTGAGAGAAAGAGAGACAGAGAGAGATCCTCCAAGGTTTTGACGTTCCATACCACATGACATCACCGCCAGGCGGTTTGCTCATTAAGAACCCATCTTCCAACACCTAGCAACACATTCTGTCGTTAAAACAGCCCCGCTGAAACTCTTAAGTCCCGGAAATAAAAAACATTGACGTTCTCCAGCACAAATTTTGAACACATGAGAAATGAGATGGGGGGGATAATGGCAGTTATTGTTGGTATAATAAGCGTGGTCAGCATGACAAATGAAACATGACAGAGGCCCAAATTCAAAAGGCCGAATGATGTGTTGATTTTTTTGTTGTTGAATGCTTTGTAACCAATTTTCTGAATAACTGGAGCTCATCTGAAATACAGGGGCTATTCCCTGTGAATATGTTTATGACTAATAAGAGCTCAAAGGTCCCATAAAACAGCATTTAGAGAAAGGCAGACTTCTGTGATTCGATGCAACCTAGTATGCCCAAATGAAATGGAAAGGTTAGGTAGGATTTAGTGAGGGGAGGGAGATTCATGTTTAGAAGAATATGGACATCGATATGCGTTTGGCTTGTTTCAGATCACTCGTCCTCTCTCTATGTCCCTCCCATTAATTGGATATTTTTATGTCATCCTGCACAGGCAGGCATACAGTACCTGAAAAAATGTATTTGTCAGAATGAGAAAAACTTTATTCTAATAAACACAAAAATCAAATGTTTTTTTTCTTGCATATTTCTAGAACATAGCGTCAAATAGATGTAAATTAAGTGCAGATCAAACAGATAACGAACAAAAATACATTTTTTTATTTCATGGACCTTTAACTTACCTATTATCATTTCAGAAGTGGCAGACTTTTTTGTTTCGCTGTCAGCCATAAGGATAAGTGAGCTCTTTAAATAGTGCGCTGAAAGTGAAAATTCTTCAGCAAATAGTTGGGCATCTGTACAATACAGCCAGACCAATATCCCTGTATATGAATCTCCTGTGGAGCTTGCTTTGGGTCAGGATGAACTGAGTGAACTGGGGGGAATGGGGGGCAGTGATAGAGCTTGGCAGAGTTTCCCGTTCCACTTCAGTTTGATCCAAGTGCTCTAATGCATTAATGCATGCAGTGTCCAGCTTTGGCTTCCCACCATCAAACAGCCAACAGTAGAGGAGGAATTGACAGCCCAGCATGTGGTTCTGTAGACCCAGTTGAGACAAAAAAACCCAAACTTACTTATTTAAACAGAAAACATCATCCTTGGGACTCGTACCAAATATACATTTGCTAGGTGAGTCAGTGTTGGATGTGGACTGATATGTTACAATAAATGACTGCTGTCAGTGAAGATTTGTCAGTTTGTGGAAGCCATCTGGTAGCCAGCCATCTCCCCTCTCATTTTCCCATCGTCCCTTCCATTCTCAACAGTATTCATCTTATAAAAACTCAGGTCTCGTGATAGCAAGAGCATCCGTGCTATTAGAGCGCGTACTATTTTGTGCCAGAAAAAATACATCGACAAATCAGTGTTAAGTGACCAGGACTTCTTGGCATTTCAAAAAGTTTAAAAATAAAAATGTCAATTTATATGTTTATATTCAATTTATACTGCTATTAAAAGGGTTATGTACCCTGAAGCATGTGATGAGTATAGAGGTTGCTGATTGGTAGTGACTGAACAAAGTAACCATTCTTCCATTTCCCTTCTGCATTCAAAAACAAACGAGCTGTGCCGGCTTCGTCATTTTAATTTCCATGTGAACTTGCACTTGCAGTCCTCAGCAAACTGCACCAGTCGCAGAGAACCACTGATGGCATTCGGAAATGTCAGAGATCCCTTACTGAACAAGCTGAGTGTCCGCTACTGTTTTACACGACATTGCTTTTTAGCCCCGCCAGGCAGATAGCCTAGGGAGGATTATGCATTTGGTCCTATCAGCCTAATTTTTCCGTGCACAGTTATGACTGACTGTATGATGAGGAACCTCTCGTGGTTGCAGTGATTGAAAACCTCCGAAAAACGTTTGTTCTCGCTATTGCCGCTCCCTCTCTTCATTCATTCTCTAGCTCGCTAGACCAACGCTGATCGCTCTTGCTGCCCGATCTAAATTAACCGTGCGCATGCGCGACTCATATATATATGCTAACTGCTATGGTATATGGTTATATGGTATATATATTCAGAAGTTGTTAAAATAATTTTAACAATCCAAAAAAATGCGGAAGGGTTTGTAGTGATATGGGGGTTATATTTGCCTTTTCCCCTTCTTCCTTTTCTTCCACACTTGGGCTGGTTTTGATTGAGAAATGATTGGAGGCGTGGTTAAGCAGCGTTCATAAGAGGACGTCACTGTGTGGTGCCGGCGCGCATCCCCTAATGCCGGCAGTTTGCATACATACGCCCCAGGATACACCATTTTGAACACGCTGTCCAGGACAGTACAAGTTCACACCTTTCCAGCTCAACGTCATCAACCTAAACTGAACTAACCTATCAAGACGGAGTCTGCCGCTTACGGGAGCTGAGACCTATATGGCTGAGGCCTTGCCAGGGGGACGTGCTAACTGCTAGCCTGCTACCTCGGTAAGCTAGCCCACTTTCCGGCTATTTGTCTAGTCTTGGAAACCAGTCCTTCTTTCTGTTTCGTCCCTAGTTTTTCATCTTTTCTACACACTCCAGGTTAGGATTAATATTGCTTGCTTAACCCTTAACTCCTTGAAATGAAAATAAGAAACGGGACAGGGATGGGAGTTGGATGGACGGGGCAGCGCGGGCATAACAAATATAATGTGCCTTAAACTACACACACACACACACACACACACACACACACACACACACACACACATATATAGTATATATATATATTTTCTATATAATAAGGAACAATTCCTTATTTTAAGGTACGGTTGGCAACCCTACGCCTTAACCCCTAGACCTGACTAGTCATAACGTACTTTGGGGCGCTCGTCCAGGATTTATTTGAAGATTAATGCATATGTTCAATAAAACCGGTTAACGATTAGACGTCAGCTAGCGAGTTAGCGAGTCCAAGCATTCTGTTTGTGAGAAGAGGCACAATTGAGTTGGATTCAGCTCCGGAAAAGCGGTTTAGAAGTAGGCCACAGACATACAGCTTCGTGCAGAATAGCTGCACGGTGCTAACGTCTCACTTAAATCAGTTGGTTGTGTATGTATGTAAAACTAAGCTAGCTAGAAGGGGGTTTAGTGAATGCATGTATTGTGTGTGTTGAGGTTAAAAACGGGATATAGGTCTCCAGGTTGATAACAGGTTTGTTTGGCTGGTTAGCTGATAGCTACGTGGCTAATGGTGGCAGGTGTTTTGCTGTGGTTTGTGGTCTGCGAGCAACGTTATCATTGTCGTGAGCACTCTGTGTGCGCCCTGTTTGTATCAATTTCTGGGAATATAGTGACCTATGAGCTACCTCTTCCCGGCAGTCATTGGGCGGCAGGCAGGGAGACACCCTGGACAGGCTGCTGGGATAGGCACCAGTATCCCCGCGACCCTGACAGCAGGATAAGCGGTTTGGATAATGGATGGATGGATGGATGGATGGAGCTACCTCTTGTTGTTATATGTTTTGTCGGCAAGGCTATTTGGTAATGGTTACCTTAGATGTAATTTTGTGAGAGTCTTGTCTCTTTTGGTTAGCCTTTTTTTTTGAGAATCTGATAACAATAACTGTGGCAACGTTCAACATAGAGGAGTTTTGTGGGAGTGATTTTGGGTGCAAGGAGTTGCATAAGCTTAAAAAAGATTTGCTTGCAGTAGCTCAATTTTGTGAGGTAGACATCACTCCAGAGACTAAAAAAGCCAGAGATTGTGGATACCCTGATTTCAGTGTTACTGCTAAAAGATCCCGTACATGAAAGAGCGGGGGGGGGGGGGGCATTTCAGCTTGAGTTGGCAAAGCTGACAGAGCAAGAGAAGCTTAAAGTGAACAACAGTGACAACGTAAGCACGAAGCTTGTTTTGATGTTTCCAGCTGTTTGAGACTCATGCCAAAGTTTAATCGGGATGACGTGTGCTCTTTCTTTGATGCTTTTGAGAAAATTGCCAAAAATCTAGAATGGTCTGAGAATAGGTGGACGTTGCTTATCCAGATTGTGCTTGAGGGCAAAGCCCAGGAAGCTTATGCGGCGTTAGATGCTTCTGACAACAGAGACTATGATGCTGTGAGGAAGGTGGTTTTGGCAGCCTATGAGGTGGTGCCAGAAGCCTATCGACAGAAGTTCAGGTCTCTGCAGAGAAAATCAAGTGAAACTTTCCTTGATTTGGCTAGACAACAGGAGGTTGTGTTTGACAGGTGGTTAGCAAGCACTAACACTCACACCTTTCAAGAGTTGCAGCAACTTATGCTGGTGCAGCAGTTCAAAACCAGTTTACCCCGGCATATGGAGATACATCTAAATGAGATGGGCATTACTTACTTCTTATGAGTCAACTCACAGAAAAGTGCCATGGAAAGGAAAGTTTGGCAGAAAGGATAGGAGGCAGGCTGCAATACACAGGTCTGGTGAGGCTGTCATGACAAAATCTGCTCCCATCTCTGTTCAGTCTCCAGGGCCAGGGAAAAGATGTGAGAAGCCTTATTTTTTTCCAAGAGGATGTGATCTGCCATTATTGCAGAAAATATGGCCATATAAAGTCCAGTTGTCCCGGTCTCAAGAGGAAAAATGGATATGGGAAAATTGTGGGATTGATTAGCGCCCAGACTTCCCTGTGAAGTGGACAGTTTGAACCTGCCTTGCTGCCCAATAGTGAAGGGGTGTGAAGGTTTTGTGTCAAAAGGGGCAGTTTCTGGTGCACCCGATGGCAAAATGGTCCCTCTATCAATTTTGGGGGACACAGGTGCCACACAATCCGTAATGGTTCAGGGTGTCGTAGACCTACCACCTGCCACCTATTTAAAAGCTTCTACCCCAATGAAGGGGGTATAAGGTGGTTTTGTTAGTGACCCTCTGCACAAAGTATTTCTGGCATCTAACATTGTAAATGGACCGGTAATGGTAAGTATTGTCCCTTCCTTGCCGATTGAAGGAGTCGCCTTTGTGTTGGGCAATGATTTGGCTGGTACTGAGGTTTGTGTGACACCTGTTGTGAGTGAGACACCTTGTGAAGTCCCTGAGACCATGGCTTTGGAGAGAGAACATCCTGGAGTGTTTACGGCATGTGTGGTGACACTTGCTCAGGCTCTGGCTGCTGAAAAGGGAAATTCCAGCAAGCAGGATGAACTGTCTGGTGGCTTGGCTGATATCTTGTTTGCTAGGCTAGCTGAGGTGTCCCCCTGCTCCCAGTTTTCTTGGGAAGCCTTTATATCAGAGCAAGGAAAATATCCTTCTGTAGCTTCATTAAGACAGACGGCTGATAATGCTGCAGACATGAAGGCTGTGGCTGAAGGTTTCTTTCTCCAAGATGGAGTCTTGTTGAGGAAATGGCAGCCTTGTGATCATCCTGCGGATGAGCCGTGGACCATTATGACTCAAATTGTGTTGCTTGAGAGTTTCAGGAAGGAAGTCCTGCGTTTAGTCCATGAAGTATTCTTAGCAGGTCATTTAGGCATCTGTAAAACTCAAGAGAAAATCAGTAGACATTTCTACTGGCCCAAAATGCATGAAGATGTGGTTTCGTACTGTCATAGCTGTCATGCTTGTGGAATTGTGGACAAGCCCAACCAGACAATTCTAGTTGCTCCTCTCTGCCCTCTACCTGTCTTGGGGGAACCTTTCTTAAGAGTACTTATTGATTGTGTTGGCCCTTTACCAAAAACTAAGAAATGGAATGAGTATCTCTTGACTATTGTGACTATTATGGATGTTGCCAGCAGATTTCCGGAGGCGGTGCCATTCAAATCAATTAACTAAGGTCATAGTGGAGGCTTTGCTCCATTTCTTTTCTTAGGTAGGTTTACCACTAGAAGTCCAGCATGATTGTGAGTCCAACTTCACTTCTGGTGTATTCCAGGAAGTGATGCATGAGCTGGGAGTTAAACAAATTATGTCATCTGCCTATCCTCCTCAGTCCCAAGGTGCAATCGAGAGGTACCATCAAACTTTAAAGTCTATGATTAAGACCTATGGTGTTGGTTACTCAAATGACTGGGATGTAGCTATGCCATTTTTACTGTTTGCTGTTAGAGACTCAGTGAATGAGGCTACAGGTTTTAGCCCTTTTGAGCTGGTTTATGGAAATCAAGTGAGAGGACCACTGAAGATGGTGAAAACAGCTGTTGCAGTCAGACTTGCAGAAAGGTGCTCCTGGTGGGGTTTTGCAGTATGTAGCATCCTTCAAGGACCGGCTGCATGCAACTTGTGACTTGGTGAGGACTGACTTGGAAGCAGCTAAAGGAAAGATGGAGGCTCACTGCCAAAAAGGCAGTGAAGTGTACCTTCAAAGCAGGAGACCAGATTCTGGTGTTGTTCCCCATGGGTGGAGGTAAGCTGAGGGTGAAATGTTATGGTCCATATAAAGTTATCAAGAAGGCAGGTGATTGGAATTATGTTGTTGAGACACCCGACTAGAGACAGAAATCACGACTATGTCACATCAATCTCTTGAAACCTTATTATACTTGTGACACTCCGTCTGCTGTGTGTATAAAATCTCAGGTTACTGTGGAAGAGGAGGAGAGTGAGGATGATGGGGTTGGGTCAGTTGAACCAGTTACAGCTAGGCTTAAGAATTCCAATGCCAGGCGAATCTCAGAGAGTCACTGAGTCATCTCACCACAGAGCAGAAAGAGGATGTATTACATCTAGTGGATCAGTATAGTCTTCTGTTTAGCAGGGATGAAAATCACTCACCTTTCGGCGAAATTCGCCGTTTTGAATCCAAAATAGGTGACCTACGTGAATCGTGTAGATCCGATGAAGAAATATTTTGGGGGGGGGGGGGTTATGGACCGGACATGGTGTTATACACGAGAGCGCGGGGCCATGGTGAGCTGGCCTATCGAATTTGAATTCGCCTTTTTCATTGACAAAAATATTCCCCCTACGAGCGCGAGGGGCCTCGCGTCACCAGTCTTCTCTGGGAAGGTACCGCTAACCGATTGGTTCGTGAAGTGCTTGTGCAGCGAGTGCTTGTGCTGACCAAAGCGATTGATGGAGCAGCGCGCGGGGCTGAGCATTCCATGGGGCTGAGGGAAGACGACTCTTTGGACTAATGTTAGCTGACTGATGCCTGCCTGACTGAATTTGGTGAGCGTTTCAATCATTTCAATATTTTCTGATGTATAACATTACTCAGGAGCTCTGTTGACGTAGCCCAGTCCTACATGATTTCAGGTAGCTAATCTATCACTAGCTAGGGATTTAATAAAGAATCCACTTGTCATCGACGCATACGTTAGCTATATTCCACACAGACAGGTGGAGAGATTTGCGTCTTGTGGAAAATTGTTAGCTAGCTAGTTAGTAGGGTAACGTTAGCTAACGTTAGCTTACATCGTATACGCGGCAGACTAGGTTGTATAGCTAGCGTTATCCCACAAAAAGAAACACGATGAACGTTAACTGTTGGCTAATTCTCAAAATCTCTAAAACCCATTTCAGGACGTGTAGACTGAGGAACTGGTGCGATGGGAGGCTGAGGTAATGTTAACGCTAGCTAGCTAACGTTAGCTAGCTTTTTGTGTTCTAAGTTAGCTAACTCACATTGTAGAATCTGAGTCAACAAATTAGCTAACATTACGTTAGCGAACATTAACAATATCATAATTTCACTGTCCTATGTGTATGTGTCACAGGACAGGCTTATATCAAAGAACTGGACTGTAACTGTCGATTTATGAGTGGCGCAAGCCTGGGGGCTCTCTAGTGCCTGGCTGTTCCAGGATCACGCTAAAGCGCAGGCGAGCGTAGTGAAATACATCGTGTAAGTTTACATTCACAGAATTATGTTGAGTAATGTTAGTCAGTGGAAGGGACGTAATGTTACTTATTAACCTACTATATTGTAACTGTAAATACCGGATACCTTTTAATCTGAAATCCAACTATGTATGTAGGCCTAACGTTGTGTGTAAAACAATTTTCAATTTTAGTCTGTGGGTTAGGGTAACGTTAGGCCTATAGTCTAAGTTACTTATCTGAACTTGTGAAACACTCGTTTACACATCTGATTTCAAGTGGACAGATATCTGTATAACATGTAACGTCAGATCCAAGTGTGAACAACCACCACTTATCAATTAAGCTAGAAGTCAACCCTACTAACGTTAACATTGTTTTTCCAGAATGAGTGTGTTAGGAGAGAAAGATGCTCTTCTTGTAAAACAAGTGGATGCAGGCATCAAATGCTGCTGGAATTGGTCGTGGCTTAAACTAGAAGGGAAAATAAGAGTGAAAGAACAAGAGCTCTCATTCCATCTGTCAGATGTCTTCCGGAAGATCAATAAACAAGGATTCGCATGGTGCATTCTCTGCCAAAAAGATATAAACTACACCCATACACATGTTGTTAGTATTCCTATCTTGTTTTGCCACTATTACCCTATATTAAAGCTGCGCTCTTGCGCATTTCATGAGAGAAGTTGTCAGTCTCGTTTCTTATATAGCATAATGTGAACATATACATACTGTTTTTTAATTATGCTTGATTTTTCTCTCAAAGTGCACCAGATTGATGCATTTAAATATAAAATGTTCAAAATTTTCTTCCGGGGGAGCATGCCCCTGGACCCCCCTAGAGGGTCATATCCTTCTCACCTTTTTCACCCCTGACCCGTTTTCATGCCTGGTTTAGAGATGCCCCTGGCTTAACAAATTTAATAACCCATGATGTAGACACTGTTGAGGCAACCCCCATTAAACAACATCCGTACTGGATTAACCCACGAAAATGGGCTCAGGTGAAACCAGAGTTGCTCTACATGGAAGGAATTAGTGTGATCGAACAAGGCTCAAGTGAATGGAGTTCTGTTCCCAAGCCCGATTTAACTGCATCCTTGCATTGATTACCGAAAGGTAAATAATGTAACCAAAACAGATGCATATCCTATACCCAGGCTGGAGGATTGTATTGATAAGATTGGCAATGCACAGTACGTGTCAAACTTTGACTTGGGCTGCTGGCAAGTCCTGTTGACAGAAAGGGCAAAAGATGTGTCTGCATTTGTGACGCAGGAGAGTTTGTATCGCTGTCAAGTTCTCCTGTTTGGCATGAAAAACATGCCAGCAACCGTTCAGAGGTTAATGAATTTGGTAACCTTCAGATTGCAGAACACTGTCACATATCTAGATGATGTGGTTTGCTATAGCACTTCACGGTCTGATCACATGGAACACATGAGACAGCTGTTTGAACATCTTAAGCAAGCGGGGTTGGTAATCAACTTGCCCAAATGGGAGATTGGAAAGAGGGCACGTCACATATTTGGGGCACCAGGTGGGTCAAGTTTCAGTGAGACCAAGGACTGCCAAGGTGCAAGCCATTTTAGACCTGCCTGTTCCGAAAACAAAACACCAGCTAATGCGCCTTTTGGGCATGTGTGGCTTTTATAGGTGGTTTGTTCCCGACTTCACAGCTGTGACAACACCACTCACAAACCTGTTGAAGAAGGTAGTTAAGTTTTGCTGGTCAGCGGATTGTCAGACAGTTCTGGAAATGGTTAAAGCTATTCTAGCTAGTGCTGCTTGCTCCAGATTTCTCTGTCCCATTCAAGCTTGCAGTGGATGCTTGTGATGTTGGAGTGGGGGCAGTGCTGCTACAGACTGATGTGTCAGGAATAGTCAGGCCTGTTGCAAACTGAACCACCATCAGAAGCGATATTTCACTATTGAGAAGGAGGCCCTGGCTCTTGTCCTAGCAGTCCAACACTTTGAGGTGTACGTCTCTAGTGCTAGAGCTGATCTGGTAATCCTCACTGATCACAACCCACTTACGTTCCTCTCAAAGTTCAAAACATCCAGTTAGAGTGTTCCGTTGAAGTTTAATTTTACAACCATATAACATGACCATGGTGCATTTGCCAGGCAGAGAAAATGAAATGACAGGAAATTATTTTTGTGATGTTTATTTCTTGTGGTATGTGTTCTATCATAATGTGTATTAATGTCACCAAAATCCCTTATTTGTTGTTTTGTTTCAAAGTTTATTATTCTTGGTATTGGGAGTACTGTATTAGTTTACGTTTTTCTGCTGATTTTTTTGTTTTTTTTGTTCGTGCCCTTACTGTGACTGTGGGCGGATGTGTTGCGCTGTTTCCGGTCTCTCCATCCATCCATCCATCCATTATCCAAACTGCTTATCCTGCTGTCAGGGTCGTAGGGATGCTGGAGCCTATCCCAGCAGTCATTGGGTGGCAGGCAGGGAGACACCCTGGACAGGCCGCCAGGCTGTCACAGAGCTCACACACACACACACACACTTGTGAAATTATTATATTATCAAATCAATCAAATTGTAAAGTCCACTTTTTTAATTATCATAATGTTGGCAATTGGTGATGAAATTATGCCCAACAATGTACCCTATTGTGTCCAATCAATACAGATATAATTCTTAGCTGATTTGAGCTAATGGTTAGTTGGGCCATTTTCTTTGAATTGGAGTTATATAAAGTCCAATTAATACAATCTAAAAATAAAAGAGCGTTATTATATTATCGGAGTGACTCGTCAGTCTGAATTGAACTTGGCTGCGGGAGGTATGTATTTAAATCAGCATGATTATAAACTGAAAAATTAAGTTTTGATGTCGATTTAAGGGCACAAGTCATCACGATATCATTAAAGTAGATGAACCGTTTAGTTTTTCCATTGTGCATTTTACTTTTAAAGTGAGTTTTCATTTCATTTCACTATTCTTTATTCCACTCATGATAATGCACAGCTCCAGAAAGAAACAAGCAATTCGTGATCAAACACAACTCAATTTACACATTCCATGATTGAAAAGGAGCAGGGAGAAGAAAATCTTATTTTGCGTGGCCCTTACTCAAACATAAATAAACAACAGAATAGATGGTCTGTCCATCAGTTACTCAACAACTAATACTTACAGCAACATGAGAAATTAAAAAGAATCAAAAAGCCATACACAATACTTCACCATCAACTGAAAACCCATTACGTGATAACTCCATATTGTCTAATTATTCTTTCCTTATACATTTTCTTGAACTGAAAGATATTTATACAACCCCTTAGATCCTTCTCTAAAGACTTCCACGGTTTGACACCACATACTGAAATACACATCTGCTTTAAGATTGTATGTGCACACTGATGTTTAAAATTAATTTTGCTTCTATGGTCCTCGTCCTCTGAACTAAAAACAAATAATTTTTGTAAATCTTCTGATAATACTCTGCTTTTTGCCCTGTACATAACTAACAATGTCTGTAACTCAACTAAATCTTTGTTTCATCAATCCTGACTTAATAAACAGTCGGTTGGTGTGTTCTCTTGGATCCACTTTATTAATAATGCTTACTGCTCTTTTCCTTAATATAACCAATGGCTTTAGGTTGCTCCTGTACATATTGCCCCACATTTCCACAGTAACTGAAATATGGCAAAATAAGTGAGCAGTACAGAATTCACATTACCTTGTAATCTTAACACATACTTTGCTTTGTTCAAAGCAGAAATATTCTTAGACACCTTTGTTTTTACATATGCTGTGTGAAAGTTCCATGTCAGTTTGTCATCCATTGTTACACCCAAAAATCTAAACTCGGATACTCTTTCAATATCAAGTCCATCTGTAGACAGTAAAACATTTTCATCCTTTTTCTGTTTAGCAAAATCCATAAACATAAGTCTTGTTCAAATGTAATGATAACTTATTTTCACCAAACCATTTTTTCAGTTTGACCATTTTATTTACAATGCTTTCCACTAAACTTTTTAAATCATCTGCTGAACTAAAAAAATTAGTGTCATCTGCAAACAAAACAAACTGCAATATAATTGACACTTCAAATATTTCATTTATATATAAAATGAAAAGTTTCAGCCCCAACAACGAGCCTTGTGGGACTTCACATTCAAACTTCATGCACTCAGATGTATTGCCAGTAAACTGTACAAACTGTTTTCTGTTATTTAAATAACTGCTTAACCAAGTTAAAACTATTCCTCTCACATAAGAAATTAATGTTATGATCTATTGTGCCGAATGACTAGCTAGTCACGTTTTTCCTGTGTGGGCGTCTGCCATTTTATCTTCTTGTGGGAAGGAGGCATGCTTAAGCTTTGTCTTTTTCTTGTTAGGTGTGAAGATAAAAATTTGCATATTGACAGCGTAGTTCCCTCTCTGAACTCAGAATAGGTGGGTGTATGTGCTGTACTCCCATTACCACGTTCAGCTAATGTATTACTTATTTCATCCTGTTAAAGTAGGTTTGCCTTAAAGTCAGTTGTGTTATTAATAATATAATCGGGTATCATGTTATTAGAGATAAAGTAATAACATTTGTTATTCATTTATATTTTATTGTATTTTATTATTATTATTTATTATTATTATTTGTATTTTATTGTGTTTTATTTTTATTATTGTATTTTATTTTATTTGTCCTCGTTGTCCTTGGATTCACTGGATGACTCCCGTGTTTTCTGAGATGTCTGTGCTGAATCCTCCTCTTCAGAGTCTGAACTGCTCTGGATTACTGCAGTGTTGTTTGACAGCCCGGGTTGCGTGGCAGAGGTGGCTACTGCTCCTCGTCAGCCTCTCCTCTTCCTCAAAATCATCATCAGATGCCTCAGGTAGTTTTATCTTGTTGAAGGCTGCCCTGGCTGTCTTTCTTTTCAGCAACCCCCGACCCACAATTTCCTTTTTTGTCCCCTTCCTCTTCTTCATCAGAGCCCTGGGATGTTGATCCATCAGTTACCAAAATGATGTCTCCCTACAAGAGGGCCTGCTGCTGTGACTGTTCATTTGAGCTTGACCCTCCCTCTTTTTTTTGTCTATAACAAAACTATTCGTGGTCAACTGGATAGTCCTGCGGCCCTTTGCCCTGCTAGAGTAACAAAGAAATGAGGAGTGGGATGACCTCTTCTTCACTGTCTTCCCCCTCACTAGAGTATCCATCCTCCTCTTCTTCACTGTCACTCTCAGCAACTTTTTTGCTCTTCTTGGTCCCATTATAGCATGTTGCTCTTGCTTTCCTCCTGGGCTCTTTGCTTCGATGCTGCCTTAAGGATCCTGGTCGTTTCTCCTCAGACTCACTCAATGGCCCCTCAGTATTACTCTCAGACTCTGGTGTTGATGAAGCAGCTTTGGAGTCTGACAAGTCCTTGGAGGAGGTGTGACCTGAGAGTCTGCTTCTGCTCCTCTTGGCTTTTTCAGGTGGGCACACTTTGGTTGAGGTAGATTTGGTCACTGACATGGACTCGACTTTTTCCTGAGTTTTGACAGCAGCCCTTTTTTGACTTGTGTTGTTGGTGTTGGGAGGCAGGGGTGCCACCTGCTGTATTTTCTTTCGGAACCTCTGGCTACAGCGGAGCCAATCACTGCTCTTAACAGCGCTTTTGTACTCTGATATGATTGTTCTTATTTGGTCTTCAAAGAAGGCAGAGAATTGCAAGGTCATGCTGTAAATCTTGGAGCATTTGTTGGGAGTGTAGGCTTTAGCATTGTTGAATATCAGCTGGGTGTCTTTGCAGAACTCAATAGGGTTCTCGTAGTGGTCATCCTCAATGGTCCTCTGCGCAGTGCCAAAGTCCATTGGGGTGTCAATGATATCAAAGTAATCTGGATAGTTCTCTGGATCCGCAGGATGCCTGAATGGTTCAGAATCCTCACAATCCAGGATGTAGTTCAGCAGACTCCTGCACTGCTCCTTCCAAGCATCTGTCTAGCACCACCTCCATGGAGCGCTGACATAGTCTGTGTGTGGAGGAGGTGCCTGGTGTCTGTACCTCATCATCATCTTCATCATCATCAATTTCTTCTACTGCATTGTAAGTCTCCATGATGACTGTGCAGTTTGGGTCATTAACAAACTTTTGGAGGACATTGGTGATAATTTTTGCTGAATGGGCAATCTTGCTTCTTGGCTCATTAAAGGTGCGGGCATTGCGGGTGATGTACTTGGCATCCCATATCAATGCTGACGAGTGCCTGTAGAACCTGTGACTTAGTCTGAGCTTGATGGTGGCCAGGTCAGCGGGGTAGCCAATCACGGTGCAGTAGGTTGGGTACTGGACTGTGTCCATATTGCCAGCGAATGGAGCTGCAATCTCGACAGTGACGAGTTGGTCAATGCCAGCAATGATGTGTTCACACTCTTCATCTCTGCTCCTCTACCCCCACTCCCCTGGCAGAGGCTTTTACATTAGCTCACTTATTTCACCTGGAGTCACTGGAATGCACCCTCCTTCTGTCTCCAGATCAAAAACAGAGAGGGAAGGTTTGAAAGTTAAACCAGAATCCTGGTGTCTTTAGAAAGCTCAAACCCGCAGACTGGACTGATGATGACTGTGACTCCACCTTCTTCAGCCTCAAGGAGAAGCTTTTGAACTGTGCAGTCCTCACTCAGCCAGACTTCTCTAAACCACTGATCCTATCCATCGACTCTTCTCTTGATGGCCTCGGGGCAGTTTTGTCACAGATATCAGAAGGGAAGACCAAAGCACGTCAAATCACTTTGGTGAGCAAGACCCTCAATAGCTCACAAAAGAGGTATCCTGCCCATCGTCTGGAATTTCTAGTGCTCAAGTGGAGTATTTGTGAAAAATTTAGTCATTGGTTTAAGGGTCACTCTTTCACAGTGTGGACTGACAATAATTCATTAACCTATGTAATGACGAACCAAAACTTGATGCTTGTGAACAGTGGTGGGCGGCCAGGCTGTCCCCATACACATTCAATCTTAAACATATCCCGGGGGCGAAAAATATTGTGGCAGATGCCATATGTAGCAACCCTTTTGCCAGGTCTTTGAGCCAAAGGTTGATTAGTGAACCATATGAGAATCTTTTGGCAGAAGCAGAAGGAACAAAGGAGGAAGTAGTTCAAGATGTTTCAGGTGCAAGGTTCAGTGTTTTCAGGCAGATGACTCAGGCTGTGCAACTGCAGGTGCTCCACAGGACAAGCCAGCTGTGAATCAGGATTCCTCTGACGTTAAGTCCATCTGTGAAGCTCACATTGAGTGGCAGAAAGCTGCAGAGTTAAGAGCAGTACAATTTCTCAAGGTTCTGCCCCAGATGGCACCCTCAAAACAAGACACACGTCCAGCCTTCTCTATTGATGAGCTTCGACACAGCCACGAACTGGATCCAGTCATCGGGGAAGCTCTTGAGGACCGTACCCGCTCATATGTGCATCATCTGATGTTGACTGTGAGTCTTTGGGAGATGATAAAGAGTCAGGAATAGAGGATGGTATGTTATACTCCCCACCCAGTGTCTCTGACCAGCTGACACTTGCAAGACCCATCTGATCCTACCGATGGTGGTGGAAACAAAAAAGAAAGGGAGAAAGCCTTACCTGTGATTGACTTTCCAGGTTCCAGTGCACTCTCTAAGCCAGACATGACTGATGCTGACTTTGACCCTTTAGCTAACGTTCCTGACCTAGACGAGACGTGGCCCTAAAACACCATCTCACCCACTACAGTGACTGATGGTCAGATACCTACACCAAACTCAGGGCTTGAGACGCGTGTGATCAGAACACGTATAGGCAAGGTTGTTAAAGCAGTTAATCGGCTGTAGAGAACATGGTGCAAAAACCTTTCACACGGGGTATGGTAAATGGGTTTAACAAAAGGTCGCAGTCCTTACTCAACTTGTTTTAAACAGAGGAGAAGAAGTATAGATATGAATACCGTGTTTAAGGCTTTATTCAGTACATGTATTCTTTTGTGTGGGGTCATAGAATGTTCACTTCAGTGTGATTGAGTGCTATGTGGTGTAGAAGGCATATCAACGAGGAGAAGCAGTAGCCTGATCAACTTCTGTTTTCTCTGAACTTCGTTCACAAGTAGCGTATCATGCTGTGTGGGGAATTAGATTCCCAGGGTTATCTCGGACCAAATGAATGTGAACATTGTCTTTCGTATCCGTTTTATTCATTTTGTACAACCTTCTGTACATTTAGGATTTTGGCGAAATTCAGGACGGGCAAATGAGACAGAAATGACAGGAAATTGGTTTTGTGATTTTTATTTCTTATGGTACGTGTTCTATCATAAAATCCCTTATTTGTTCTTTTGTTTCCAAGTTTGTCCTTCTTTGTATTGGAAGTATTGTATTAGTTTACGTTTTTCTGCTGATTTTTTTTTTTTTTTGTTCGTGCCCTTACTGCGACTGTACTGTGGACGGACATGTTGCGCCGTTTCCTGTCTCTCGTCAGTCTGAATTGAACTTGACTGCCAGTGGTATGTATTTAAATCAGCATGATTATAAACTGAAAAATTAAGTTTTAATGTCGGTTTAAGGGCACAAGTCATCACAATATCACTAAGGTAGATGAACCTTAATGATAAACCTAGATAAAGTTTTCCATCCTGCATTTTACTTTTTAAAGTGAATTTTGAGATTTTCAGAATGCAAACTAGCTAATCATGCTTTTAGTGTGTGTTGGCGTCTGCCATTTTTTCTTCTTGTGGGAAGCACGCTTAAGCTTTCTCTTTTTCTTATGTTAGGTGTGAAGATAAAAATTTGCATATTGACAATGTGGTTCTCTCAACTCAAAATAGGTAGGTGTATGTCCTGTACTCCCATTACCATGTTCAGCAAATGTATTGCATATTTCATCATGTTAAAGTAGGTTTGACTTAGTCAGTTGTGTCATTAATAATATAATTTGGTGTCATGTTATTAGAGACAAAGTAACATTTGTTATTCATTTATATTTTATTTACATGCTTTGAGTTAGTCTCAATTTATTGTGAGTCTGAATTGAACTTGACTGCGGGAGGTGTGAAGATAAAAATTCACACATTGACAGCGTGGTTCTCTCTCTGAACTAAAATAGAAATAAAGGAGTTAATAAAAGATGCCAGTGTCTGATAGAGCGCCAGAACATAACGCAGTGTAGTCGGGACCTGCAGATCGTTCTGGCTACACAAGTTCATATTGGTTGCATTCATTCGAGGGTCCGCCTCGGAGGCTGCGCATCCACAGACTGACAGGCAAAAGTGTTTTTATTAAATTTAGGTAATTTTTTTTAACTTGAGCGCTGTATATTATAAACTCTCCCCCTCCCCCCATATTTCCCGTTCAATCGACTTGGGTACTGCGCAAAAGTGTAATGATGGCAGAAAAAGACACTGGTTTTTCTGTCTGTGGGTGCGTGTATCTGTCTGCTGCTAATCTCTCATACAACTAGGCCTGTCAGCCTAATAATTGTTGTGCACAGTTATGACTATTATCAAGGACCTCGTGGTCAGGGTGATTCAAAATCTTTGAAAAGCCTGTTTTTTACTGCAATTGAGTGCTAACTCCTTAGCTGGTTTGTCGCCAAGTCCGAGCTCCAGAGAAGGGGAGATACGCCTGGCGGGGATCTGGAATTTACTGAGTGCACTGTTCCTTGTTTGTTTTGCTGTTATTCTTATCGCTGAATGATAGAGGTGTGCACTCAGAAATTACAGAGTCCCTTTAAATTAACTTTGTTTTCCTTTTGTCTGAATTGAATATTTATGAATCAATGAAATGGCAAAAGGCATCTTATGTTCCAGCAGTAAAGCAAATGTGTTTATTAAGCACTTCAATATACATCAGAAAATTCCACTTCATATAATACAGGAATTCTTTAAATGAAAGTTTAATGTACATGGCAAGCTATTTACAATCCAATCATTGACAGTCAAATCAAAAGGTGACAGACAAAACACAGGCAAGACAAACAAGATAACTGCTTGACAACTATCTGACTTTCAACACTGCTTCTGAACTCGACCCAGTCTTCGAATCCTTCTGTTTTGACCCTTCATGGCACATACTTGAGCTACTGCTGCACTGACAGGCTGAGAGCTTGGACTGGGGCTTATGAGGGTTTCTGCATGTGATAGCCTAGGTCTTCGACTCCCGCAGCTCTTGGCAAAAAATAGCTCACTGTTAACATTATGAAAAGCCTGCAAAAATATGACACAGCCTGTAAATGCTAACTTAGCTCCACACAGTTCATGAGAAACAGATGTTTTAGTTCCCCCAGCGTCATAGTCAAGAACCCCACCCCCCACGCCTCTATCCCCGTTAGGGTTTTAGCCCCTGCTGAACTGAAACACAGCTGCTCAGAGGGGCGAACAAAGCATGTTGTTTCAAACTTTGGCTTGAACAGTACACATTTCAAACAATGCTTTCAAACCATAATAATCACTGAAGCCTACAATTGTCCCAATGGCTGAAATTCCTTGAGTTGTTTTACATCATGCCCCTGCTGCTGAAAAGACCAGTAAGAATTATTTGAGCATATTAACCACGTGACAATAATATGTGAAACAAAGCTTGAATTTTGTTTCTTACATTGCAGTAGGTTATACATGTTACTCTGCAGACAGATGCATTTTTTTTTCCAATCATTGCTTTCACTTGAAATCATTGCATTTAGCACCAAACTCAGACAGTGGTATTCAATGGGTTATTTAAATATTCTAAATGCACACACGAAAATTAAAATCACACAAAACTGAAATCCCATAGGGACAAAATGAATTTACGGGTTTTTAGCATTTTCAGTGAACTCTCCCCCTCCCTTGATAACCTGTAATAAAACACAATGCACATAGCCAACAAAATGAGTCCAAAACAACTGCAGGCAACTTTTGAACACAGCACCATGGTTGAGCATACAACACAAAATGTAGCAAAAGTGGCTTTTCTTCCCAGAAAAATAAATATGCTTGTATATACTTGTGGAGTAAATTGCCATCGCTATCAACATATTATACATAACATGTTTAGCACACTGATCAAAATTAGCACAGATTATTTGGGGTCTCTAGAAAGGCAAAGTATCACTGCGCTGAAACTCACACAATGGCATCAATTACCTTTGATGTCCACTGGTTCGATGTGACAATGTACTCAGTGGTACATTGCTGTCAGTGTGGAAAAATAAAACTACAGACGAAAACAACATATGTATTATCAAATAAAAAAAGCATTGGTAAGTTTCTCTTGAGCAATTAGTTTGCAAAAACACATGAAAATGTATAGGGAGAATGGAACAAAAGCATGTCTGTCATTTTACTCTTTCAAAAAGTGCATACACTGTTTTAAATATCAATACATTAAATTAAAATGATGGTGTGCATGGTTACATGGAGAAGGCTGTAACAGATGTAGGCACATCGAAGTATCAGTTCACAAAACCTTGGGCAGCGATCAACAATCTTCCCTAGGGTGTTTTGTTTTTCATCTTGAGGTCACCCACCGATGAGTGGCGATAACGAAATATGAGTTTCTTATGTGGATGAAAAAGTTGCTTTGGCACATTCCCTTCAATGTCTGTGTGACAAATGGCATTCAAGACATTTGAAATGGCATAGGAATGATTTCAGTTATGCTTTGTTGGAAAAATAAGACCTCTTGGCGAGACTGTGGCATTCTTCTGAACGTATCCATCATGCACATGTCTTATGAAGTCCAAATTAACAACAGCTCTTATTGAGTGCAAACCAGTAACAGCTATGAAATTAAATTATCAGTTACTTTTTCAACCTTTAGCCTCTACATATGACACTGTGAATGGACAGACCAGCTAAAGTACTGCCTATGTGCTGTCATGCTGACCTTGTTTTGAACTTCAAGACAAATGCTGAGAGAAGACATATTTCAACCAGAGCATAAACTCGGAAATTAGATTGAAAATTGATTCTTGCCAGCTATAATGGAGTTTCCTTTTTGTAGTTAAACCCAGGGTCTGGTCCTTCAATCTGCAGTTTCAGGGCTTGTTTAAGGCTTAGCTCATTCTCCACTATGGGGTAGTTCTCCAGAACCTCCTGGTGTCCTCTATTGTGCACAGTCCGAGGTACAGAGACCCTCCCGAGAAAAACCTGATTTCCGTGTAGGTGGTAGTTAGGGTTGGTCATGATGCCATTCCTCTTCTTCTCTGAACAGGCCTGCTGTTGGAAAAAGAGCTGATCTTGTCCCTGGCCCCCATCTTGTTGGGTTGATCCACCAATCATAATCTTACAATGGGGATCCTTAACTGCAATATTTGCTACCGCTTTGTTGAGGGCGATCCTTTTGTCAAATTGGGTCATTTCATACTCAAGAACCTGACTCTGGGTTGGTCCGCTGCTTTTGAGCTTTTTCTTGTCTCCTGAGGCCCCCTTGCCATTCGAAGTCCCGTTTCCACTCTTGGTTCCTTTTGCTGACTTGAGGCTTGTCTTCAGCTGAGACCAGTCAAAATCATTGGATGGAGATGCTGGCTGGTGGCCAATAGACTTTGTAGTGGAAGAAGGTGACACAATGGACTGCCTACTCCGGCTTCGAGGAAGAGAGTGCTGTTGGATTTGCTCTGTGAAGGTCAGTCCATGGAAACTATCGATTGGCACAGTCTGTGCAGTGGCCGTCGATGAGGTTGTCCTCAAAGATGAGTTCTTTGAGCTCTTAAGGGAGTTATTTGAGAGGGAGGATTTCTGTCGGTCCACGGTGGAGTCAGGAGACTCTGATGGGGAACTGAAAGCATGGATGGGTCCGTTAGGAAGACCACGTCCAGATGACTGCACATCTCCAGGACCGGTGCTCCCGGAGCTGTTTGATTTGATTGTGAGGGACTGCATTTTCCCTGTTACAGATAGCGGTGTTTTTTGCTCCATGGTGTGAACTGGTGAGGGATTGCAGCCATTTAAAGTTGTTGCACCATACTTCTCCAGCAGCTTTATAATCGCTGAATGGCCACCCTTTGCTGCCACCCTCATCGCTGTGCGTCCAAACTGGTCTGCGTGGTTAGGGTCAGCGCCATGCTCGAGGAGAATATGCACAACGTCGATGTGGCCCTCCTGAGCAGCAATGCCCAGTGCAGTTGCACCTTGGTTGCATGTGTGGTCCACACACGTGCCATTGTCTATCAAAAATTGAACCACTTTCGTGTGGCCTTGCCAAGCGGCAGACTGAAGGGCAGAGCGCTTCTCATTGTCACAGGAGTTTACATCAGCATGATAGTTTATCAGCAACCTTACCATTTCTACATGCCCCTGCCAGCAGGACACATGGAGGGCTGTCCTGCCCTCTGTGTCACTTGCTTCCACGTTTGCCCCATTTTCTAGGAAGTATTCTGCCATGGCCAGCTGATTTTCAAGCGCCAGTATGTAAAGAGTAGGACGTCCATCTGCATCTTTGTAGTCTATGTCTGCGCCATGACTAAGCAGCTGTTCTACAATGTCCCTGTGGCCCTCCAATGCAGCCACTCTGAGAGCGTTCCTCCCGTCGTACCCCTTCTGGTCAATGCATGACTTATTTTCCAGAAGAATTTGTACACAATCATAATGTCCCTCTTGTGCTGATAATATCAGGGGTATTCTACCATCGTTATCCACCTCTGTACAACGTGCGCCTTGCTCTATGAGGGCATCACATACTTGGCGGTGGCCCTCAAATGATGCCATGTGTAATGGCGTCCAGCCCGCATCATCCCTATGATTCTCATCCAGACCCCTGTCCAGCAGAGTTCGGACCACCTCTACGTTCCCTTGAGCCGATGCAATGCTTAGCACAGTCCTTCCTTCGCTGTCAATGCTGTCTACAGCTGCCCCCCAGAAAAGCAAGGTGTTGACAACAGAGGCATGTCCCATGGATGCAGCAGCAAGCAAAGGGGTGCGGCCATTGTTGTCGGTATGATCCACATCAGCTCCACCTTCCAAGAGCAGATCAACCACATCCACGTGTCCTTCATAACCAGCAACGAGGAGTGGGGTCATGCAGTCTTTGTCACAGTGGTCAACCTCTGCTCCCCTGTCGATTAGTAGGCTTACAACAGATGCGTGACCTTTGCTGGCGGGCACACACAGAGCGGCGACCGAGAGAGCCGTTCTCCCATCTACATCTTCGTGGTTCACCTCAGCCCCGTGGTCCAAAAGGTGCTCAACAATCTCTCTGTGTCCCATGTATGCTGCTGCAATGAGAGCAGTTCTTCCTTCATTGTCTGCTTTGTTGACCTCCGCCCCATGCTGAAGGAGATTCAACACAATGTCTTCGTGCCCCCCCCAGGCAGCAGCTCTTAAAGCAGTCCTGCTGTCAGCGTCTGCACAGTCCACTTTGGCTCCAGCGTAGAGCAGAGCCGATACTACCTCAGAATGCCCGCCCCAGGCTGCTGAACGAAGTGCAGTCCATCCATCATGATCTGTGTGATTAATATTGGCCTCACAGCCGATAAGGCAGTTGACCACCTTGGTGTGGCCCTGCCTTGCTGCAAGGGTAAGTGCAGTTTGCCCATGGTTGTCCTCCAGCTCCATGTTTGCCCTTCTGGATATAAGCAGGTTGACAACATCGAGGTTCCCACTGTAGGCAGCATTAGCCAGCAGAGTCCTACCACTGGAGTCACATTGGTTCACAGAGGCCCCATTGTCAAGTAATGTCCGAATGGAGTCCTCTCTTTCCAGAGCCTGTTGTACAATACAAGAAGCATGGTCATCCTCATTGCTCACGTGGGCACCAGCTTTGACCAGGAGTTGAAGAACCTCCTGTTCTCTTGGTATGGATGTAGTTAGAGAGTCTTTGGCAGGTGTACCGTTCCAAACCATCCAAAGAGCCAAATTAAATGGCTCAATTTGCAGATTGGAATTGACGAGGTGCAGGGCAAATTCCTGCACTTCAAGCGGTTTCAGCTGCTTGGCTCGGCAAGTGTAACTCATAGCCAGCATCCTGTGCCCCTCTGCGGCATTGCACAAGTATTTCTGGGTGCAATGCTTAACGTCCAGTAACCACTCTGCAAAACTGTAGTGAAAGAGAATTTTAGTACTCCTAAGTCCATCTACCAATAGTTTAGAGAGAATGTCCATCTTCTTTTGAAACTCCTCAATGGTCAATGTCATGTTTTTGGTCCAGACAGCATGGTATAGCTCCTTGACCGTGAGTGGCCTGCAGGTGGCCAGGATAACATTCAGTATGGGCTGCACTTTGGCGAACTGTTTCCTGACAAACAGTCTCTGGCACAGCCAAAGGTAGAGGCCATTGAGTGTGCCAGGGATATCCCGGATCTCACGGAGCATGATGAAGTTCTCCACCACACCGTCCAGCACGCGCTCCAGGTAGAGAAAGCAACCGCTGCTTTTTATGTGCAGCTGGTTGAGCATCTCGGCTGTCTCCTTGGTCAGGTGCTGCCTCAGGGCCTCCTCCTGGTCCAGCCTGTGCAGGATGTACTGCTGGACATCTTTGACAATGTAGGCCTTGCGCAGATCATCAAGGCTGATTTTGCGGAATCCTGGAAGAAAAGAAGAAAGGATCATTAGATGAGTCTGATTACAAATCTTTAAAATAGGATGTAATGAAGCTAAAGTAAAGAGTTAAACATTTTACATCATATTTCAAAAACCATGGCATAGTTTCAGCATTATAAAAAGATAAACCACATACTCATCAAAACCCCTCTGGAGTCCCAATCTTAAGTCTGACTTTGTGATCAGACAATATTTATCCACTGATCTTCTACCGTTGAATAATTTGCTTAAATCAACCTTTAATTTCCTGAGGCACAGGCTAATTGCAGGGAAAGCCATGTTGTTTGAGTAAAACCTTTCAGAGTTAATTTTGGAATCAGGAGTATGACCCTGCTGTTCCTGCCAACAGTCAGCATCAAAAGGAATTCACAATCAGTCCTGTCTATGAGACGATGAATTTAACACCAGGGGGACCAGTGCACTATGCAGTATTAAATGCATAAGCACATTCAACTCTTAATAATTTAGAATGTTGGCTTATCGGCTGATAAAAATAAACAAAATCACTTCTTTTGTGTTAAATTCCTAATTGTACTGCTGAAAAGAACAAATAAAAATGGGACAGGAGTGAAAATGTGATCAGGCAGAAAAAAAACAGGATATGTGTAATTCCCACTTGGAAATGATTGGATTCAGGCTTGAAAATCAAAACCAAAAATTAAAAATCCTTAAAAACACAGGAAAGTAAATAAATAAATCACACGCCTTAATAGGAGCGCTGACCGGTCATTCAACTCCATCTTCATCGACTGTGATACATTAGGCTCTAAGTGCTTAACCAGTGGGGGCAGAGAGCTGCATCAGGGGCTGAAGATGTGCAGAAAAGTAAATGGGAGGGAACGGGGGGTGGGGTGAGGGGGGGCATAATTTCCATGCCTGTGGCTCATTGATGGCCTGTAAAACATCTCTCCAGTGTCTCACTCATTATCATGCTACATGGTCCCAGTACAGACCTTTAGAAATCCGTTTGGGGGGCGGGGGGGGGGTAGAAATATCACCATGGGTTTTAATTAATGGTCGCTAATGGGAATTCCTCTCCCAGACACAGGGAAAATAGCTGTGTAATAGTCCCCACTAATGGGCATAAAGTGAACTTGCCTCTATGTTAAAACAATCTGTTTGTCGTCTGTCCAGCCTGCAGACCTAAGGGCAGGGAGACCATTATCACACACTGGTATTTACAGTTCCCATGGTTTTCAGGGCTTACTAGGGCAAGAAAGGGCCTCCGTCAGTGTTACTGACATATTTCTTAATGACTAACATGTTTCCTACTGTGGGAAAAGGGGTCACTACTGTATTTCAGTGTTTAACTGCTTATCTATTATAGTACAGAAATTCTTAAACCGATTTACCGAGGAAAAATATCTAAAATAAACTTTTGACAGAACACACACGCTGTCAACCCCAAAACTGCCATCTTAAAACGGCAACCTTAGTTTGCGTCTATTATATAACACAGCATTTGCCTGTGCAGAATATGAAGCACACTTTGTCACTAAGCCCCAGGCACAGTTCTCCTCATCTGACTGGTATTGTGTTGGGAGAAAGGACTGGGAAATCTTATCCCTCACAAGGCTGCTGGTAACCACGCCTGTTGGGAAATGAGCAACATCCTTGAATCGTGGCCATTGTGGAAGGTTTTATAGACTTACAAATTTGGGGTTCCCAGGCAGGTACTGACAGCTTTGATATGATAGACCGGGGGGGGGGGGGGGTAGCATTATTTTGTCTTTGTGAGGCATGCACTGTTGAGGCAGATTAAGCAGAGTGCCACTCATTGGACTTTAAAAACTATGAAAATGTTCTTGCCTTCACCCTAAACTCTGCCCGAAAGTGAAATGCAGAGTGTGGTATATGTATATATGGCATTCACCTTGATAATGGTAGATATTAGCTTCACCTTAAAAATAACAGCATGGGCTATCAAATTTAGCACCTAACCGTTCCAACGTGTCCTGGCAGAGTTTTACTGTGCCAAGATACAGTTCACATAAACTTGGACAGGGTGGAGAAAAAAGGAGAAAAAAAACATCAATATAACCCACTGCTTTTGGCACCGCGTTCAATTTTTCATGAATCACACCTTTGGTTTGGACTTGGTCCTATGCTGCATGTTTTTGTGAATAGGGCTTACTGTTTCTACTACATTAGCATGTGTGGGCAACCACAGCACCATGGCTACAATCAATGCAAGAGAAAAGATGGCATTAAAAGAAAATGTGTTGTGACTTTGTCAAGTTTATCTTTTTATCATTAATAAACCCTTCAAAAGAAAAAAAGCTATTACAATGGGCACTATGGAACCAGTAACTCCTTCTTCTTCTTTCGGCTTGTTCCCCGTTTCCCAGGGGTCGCCACAGCGGATTTGATAGGTTCCATCGGTACCCTGTGAGGGCACAGCACCGATGGCGGTCTTGTCAATCTGCATAATGATTTGGCAAAATTTTACGTCGGATGCCCTTCCTGACACAACCACTAACCCTATGGATGGGGGCACATGTAAAGTGCTGGATGCCGTCCCAGTATTCATGGACTTGTACCCATGCCTGTCCCCATGAACCAGTAACTCCATTTAAGAAAATATCAAGAAATATTATCAAGGAAAGGCTTCCTCCACTTGTCCGGTTCATGCACGCATGCACACAGGTGTCTTTAGGAAAAATGAAAATGACGTGCAAGGTGTTCACAGAGACATGATGTCCCTTAAAATGATAAAACTCCTGACAACATACATAAGTTACTAAAGTGAATAATAGGGGAGAGTATTTTCAAAGTGACTAAACAGTTTATGCCTCGCAGAAGCATAACCCTAACACAGTACAGTAAAATCACTCAATCACAACAGAAGAACTCTGCGACCTGAACCCACTTTGATTCTGTCACTGCTTTCGGCAGCACTGTGAATTTTCCACTGGCCCATCTCCAGTGACCTCTAACTGTGGATCCCATGCCTCTTTTGGAGGCAGTCAAACGGTGGAGAGTGGAGTCGTTCACATTACTATAGGATCCGAAAAAGGTAAAATTATTTACAATCTGTTAGAGGTCAAATCTGTGACTGAAGCATTCTTAAGGGGTAATGAAATGCACAGTTTCAGCTGGACAATACTGTCAAAATCAAATATCACGGTAAGTTTTGGCTGAATACGGCTATCGATTATTTTGCGATATTTTTTGGATGACTTGATGCTTTCATAAGGAATTTACACACAATAAAATACTGAGAAATGATCAACGGTAATTTGGATATGATGACCAAGAAGTTGGAGACGATCATTGTTCATTTCACTCAGTTGAAGAACAGAAATTTGTGTCATTTTAATCAGCTTTACTTTATATTATGCAGCCTTTAAGACCAGGGAATAATATTGAAGTTATCTTGCCATATCATGAGAGAAATTCCAGATGATTTCTGATCTCATATCACAACATTATATAAATATATATTCATTCATTCATTCATTATCCAAACCGCTTATCCTGCCCTCAGGGTCGCAGGATGCTGTCATTGGGCGGCAGGCAGGGAGACAGCCGGACCGGCCGCCAGTCCAGTACAGGATCAACACACATTCACACCTAGGGACAATTTAGTACGGTCGATTCACCTGACCTACATGTCTTTGGACTGTGGGAGGAAACCGGGATACCTGGAGGAAGCCCCGCAGACACAAGGAGAACATGCAAACTCCACACACAGGACAACCTGGGACGACCCCCAGGGCTCAAACCCAGGACCTTCTTGCTGTGAGGCGACTGCGCTATCCACTGTGCCACCATGCCATATATATCTCTCTATCTCTCTCTCTTTTTTTCTCTCTCTCTCTAGCACTTACTTTTGTTAACCTTGTGTTTACATACGGTGCGGTGAAAAGCGAGGTGGGCGAACAGGGGGTAAGGATGAAGCTTGGTGACTCCCAACGATTTTTTTAATCCTTTTGGTTATTTTCTTTTGACTGGCGTCAGGTTTTACTCTAATTCATCTGCAGTACATCGTCAGTTGAGGTGTTGCTGGCAGTGTAGCAGAGGTGAAAACTTCAACCGAAAGGCAGCTCCAGAAGTTTTGTTTTTTTTTGTCACTGAAAGCAGGTTGCTAAAGTTATTTCGGCAAATTTTGAAATTGTCCCGAATTGATAGGTTTCATCAGGTACAAGGCACGTAGACATGTCTACTGCAAAAAAACAAAACAAATACAAAAGAAAAAAAAACAATTAATGCTTTATTTACACTTAAAATATTAATATCATGGTTGATTTTTACTTGATTCAGAGTAACCACAGTAGCTAAATGTGCTGGAACAATGAGTTTTAAATCTCAAGTCATTTAGTGTTGGTTTCCTGAACACAAATTAAGCCTAGTCCCGCATTGAACCCAATTTTGATAGACAATTTTATTTACAAAAGTCGGTTTAGTTGGGGACTAGGTTTAATCTTTGTCTGGGGAAACCTTCTTTCAGACTTACGTGTATTTATTTGAAGGGGGGGGTCTTTTTGAGCTCATATACTACTACTACTAAACATATAAAACACTAAAAAGTTATCTATGTACAGTTAAATCCTGAATTTCCTTCAACAAGTCAAAAAATGTATTCACTACTCTGTCGAAAATGAAATGTTAAATAAGACTATGGGTAGATAGTTTTGTAAAACTAGGCTCAAGTAGAATAATCCGATTTAGACAATATTAAACGAGTAAAATCCCATGAGGACATACACAATATTTAGCTATAGATTATGTAGGCCACTTAAAGGTCCCACGGAATGACATAAGAGCACAGCAAACTACTACTACTATCATCACTACTGCCACTACTACCACAACAACCACACCACTACTACTACCGCCATGACTCCTACCACAACAACCACTGCCACAACTACTACCACCACTACCATCCCCACAGCAACCACTGCCACAACTACTACCACCACTGCTACAACAACAGCAACCACCACTATTACTACTACTCCTACTACTGTGTGTGTGACATTCTTCTGTAAGAAGTCGGGTTGTTGTGAAGCGTCTAGTGTGTCGGTGTAGTGTTGTGTGCCTCTCAACCTCCACCGCTGGCTAGCAGAAATGGGAACAGGAGAGCTGAGCACGTAAGTCTCTCCCTGCCAGTACATAGCCTCTCCAACAGCAAGCCTTATGTAGTGCCTCCTCGTGGCGACACACAGTAACTGGGTACACCTTGGACCCTGGCTGAACTACAAGCGACTCAGAGGAGGTCTAGGCCCGCCGGTGTGTGGATATTCCCTGATGCCCACGAACCAGCCCCCAGCTACAGGTTAAATAGTGCCACTGCCTGGAGGATACCTCGGGAGAGGAATAGGCTACGGGAGTAAACCCCTACAGAAAATCAACGTCTACAGTGCTGTTGTTTTCTGTTTTTCTTGCCCTTTTGTATCTGTCTAAGTGGGAGAGTACTGCTGGCGTCGTGTGTGGTGCCACATCTCCCTCTCGTAGCCCCCCCCCTCTTCCCATCCACCCCTGTATGTCTGTGTTATGTTTATCTGTTTTGTTTCACCGCCGTTTATTGCAAAGCGACTTTGAGTGTTAGAAAAGCGCTATGTAAGTTTGATTTATTATTATTACTACTACTACCACAACAACCACTACCTCCACTGCTACCACACCATTACTAACTACTACTACATCAACCAACACCGCTGCTAATACTACCACCACCACTACTACTACTACCATCATTCCTACCACAACAACTAAAGTAAGTCGGGTAATTCTAATCTATCAGTTTATTTCTACCTCTAACAGAAAAGCTGCTATGTGATTGGAGTGAAGGCCCCCCTCCCCAGTTTCTCTCTGCTGACATCAGTGACTCTTCCTGGTCCGACTGAACCCACTCCTTCTTTGGGCATTCTGGGACCGCTCCAGTTAGGACAGGAAACCCACAAGCTGAGACGGGGGGGAAGAGGCCAATAAGAGGGGAGAGAGGGGACAGAAATCTGAGGGCACTAAGAAGAAAAACAGTTTTAACCCGGCAAGGGCACCCTGGCAATGCAGGCTATTTTGCGTAGTTTTGTCTTGATGTCGGTGGTGATTGTTCCATTCACAGTGGGACTATAAAATACAGAGCGAGTGCTTTTAAAGTCCAATTCAGGAGATGTTGCTCTCGCTCAAGAAATTCCCAAAGGAAAATAAAAAAGAGAAACGCTTCTGTGCTGTGGGTTCTGATAAACAGTTTCTCTTGCATTTCCACAGTTGCTGACATGTCAGCTGTAAAGACACAGTGACTAAGAAAGCCGGCGGGAGGGGGAAACTGGCAGAGATCTGACTGCAGTGAAAATGCACTAATGCGAGGTGAAGACAAAAATAATAAGCTTTTTTTAGTCAATTTATCACGGCAAAGACTAAAGGGAAAAAAGGTTCTGAGTAAGAAATCTGCTCAGAGCGAAGCAATCCTTTTCTTTCATTCATCCTGAAAGATGAATGAAGATGAAGATGAGCGACAGTTTGCACTTGAGTTGGTCCAGATTTCAGTTCATAAGAGTCCCCTCGTAAAGTCACGACATCAACAGCCTACTACAGTGCCAGTAGGTATAAAGTACTGAGGATTTGGGGTAAAAGCATCCAACCTGCCCCCCCCCCCCCCCCATCAGCCGCATCCGGGTTTTCATCTGATGGGAATTAAACAGGAGGTCTCATTGGCTATAAACTTGCACTTTTCCCAGGATTCATTCTCCCCAGAATGCCACACAACAGCAGTGAAGGGTTTAAGATCCCATGAAATGAAAAAATTAATTTTCATATTTTCATCCTTGTCTCCTCTTTTATCTGTACTTAATTTACATCCAAATAATTTTATTTTGGGTTTGAAAGAATAATGCTGTTCTCTTCCTGAGAAATACCATCTTCTTCTTTTTTTTTGTTTTGTTGCTGCATCATCCCGCACTTGCGGGTCTACACCAACCAAAAATGTCCAATGAATGAGGCTCAAGCCTGAGAAGAGGAGTGACGAGTGATCTTCTACCACCAAACTGAAACTATCCAACAGCAGACCCGATGTCCGCATTCTTCTAAAAATAGCCGGCCATTTTGGCTGTTCGTCAAATCAACCCCCCTCCCCTCACAGAATCCCACCTGACTGTTCTGTTTTGTTCATTTAAACATCAAATCACGGAAGTCTGCGGTGCTCCCAGTGTCGTCGCATGTTCCTTTTTTAACAAGTGTACTACACAAACTGTGGCTGAAAATTGCGTGAATATTAATGCATGAGAGAGAGCGAGCAGTTGAGCATCTGACTGATGCGAACGCTAAACAACAAATGACACATTCATCAGGGCGAGGGATGCGGCTCCTGGGTTCAGGCCTATGAGCCAGCTGCTGCTTATTACGGAGCTGGATACCGGCCACGGGAGACAGAGCCCCACGTACAAAAGAGGGACTGTTTGCCTTCGAGATTAATTTTTCAGATGACAAACGAGGCAGCGTGTGTGTCTGCAAGCATGTGCACGTGTGTGTTGAGAAACAAGAGTGGAGGTGGTGGGAGTAGGGGGTTCGACTACAGGCTCTGGCCCCACTGACCGAGATTTTTTTTTTTTGGTTTTTTTTTTGAGGACAGAGGTAGCGTCTCAAATTCGGCACGTTATTCGTGAGAGACACCATCTTAAGTCAAAGGATCCAAAAAGAAAACAGAAACCCAAGCCCCGTCACGCCCTCCTCCAGCCTCTCCCGTGAACCCGCGCTCGACAAACGTCTGTTCGACAGCTGCAGAGATCCTGGCCCCAAAACCTAAAAGAGCTCCAACCTTTTGAAAACAACAACCACGCAGATCTACTAGAGTCATTTCCAACGGTCCGCATACGGGACAACCGCTCTCCGAAAGCTGCACCACCGCCATTTCAAGTTTGATTAATGACCACGTTCATTGAGTTTATACTCATAATTTTCACAAGGAAGAGGAAAGGCGCAATATTTCACTTCATCTTGAGGAGTGCGACCCTACTCCAAGTGAGAACCACAAAGGCGGGCGCTGTGAGGGATTTATTACGACAACATACTAAACTACACACACACACACACACACACACAACAGAGCCTTCCAGGAGGACAGAAATTTCACCTTGTAAGCAAGAGCTCACATTTTTGCACCTTACATCGTACATTTCCAGCTGTGAGATGCAACAAGGACGAGACACAGAACCTATTACACCTTAACAATTAATTTGTGTTGTGCTGGAGGCAAAACACCCTTGAACAAACAAACACGCCTCATAGTGAATTTCAAAATGGGGCATGGAGCTTTTCCAGTCAAACCTGTTGTGCTTAAAGCTGAACGGGGCTGTGGGGGAGGAGAAGGGTGGGTGGGGTGGGGGGGGGGGGAATTTAACTGAAAGGAATACATTCATAACACCGACAGCGCAGCACAGCTTTTGAGTCTGCAATCTAATAGTCCCATCAAAACCACCTGCGAGGAAAAGGTATGACATCTCGGGGAGTACATCCATCAAAAGATGATTTACGCCGAGCTCTGCGGAGCCCTCAGCCAAATAAGAAGATGAGCTTTCTTTTTTTTTCTCTCCTTTTTCTTGCAAACAGCCAATGAGACGGGGTGTTGGGCCCGAGATGTGTTTTTGAATGAAGAGAGGCTGCTGAAGAAAGTGACGCGAGGCTGTCTCCTAAAATCAGCACACCTGGTCGTATAGGCCTCCGCTCGGCGTGTCCACCGGTGGATATCTGTTCTCACCAGGTTGCCGTGATTTATCAGGGAGCTTCTTGAGAGACTACAGCTGCACAGATGACTGGAAATTTCATCCAAGTGGAAAAAATTTCCAACGGGGAGCTACTGCTGGAGTGAAAGAGTGATGACATTTTTCCACTCATGTTCGGAGGACATCGATCAAATTTACCTAACAGTATATAAATAGCATGAACTCTGGATCAAGTGTCGAATTACCTATAGCCGTTTTTGGCAAAAGAGCAGCGCTTAATCTTGGGGGTTCGTAACTATTAAGTGACTCCTGTCCCGTCTGCTCCATGTCAAGATGTTACCACGTTGCTTCATTAGGAAAACCTTCCAACGAGGTTTGACCCTTCCATTTTTGTACTTTGAAGAAGACCTCTTCATTTATGCACTGAACCAAGCCGATATAACCTGATTCAGACCTCTTCCATCTTTCCGCTTCAGGATCTTTCTTTTCCTAAAATGTATAGTTTGGAAGAAGAAGAAAAAAGAGAACGCCATTATCTCTGGCACGTTTAATTTTTAACTTGGTGATGCAAGGACGTAGGACTGAAGGCGGAGGGAATCTCTTGTAATCTGAGGAGTTCCTCGGCTCATTGACTGTCAACTTGTCCCAGATTTCTGTTTTGAATCACTATTGTACCAACTGGCCTCCAATTCGCCCAAATTTAAGCGTATCTCTGCACGCCTCCATTCACCTGCATCATAAATGTACTCAGTCTGGCACGCCAACCACGTTTTGCTGGCCATCAAGTCACTTCAAATAACACATTCTCCGCTACATATCAACATGCAGCGTCAGGAGGTTCTGCAACCAATTTAGGTTCATCGGAGTGTTAAGAAAAAAAAAAGATTAAAAAAAAAATCCGTACCTGGAATGCACAAGGAGCACGCGGAGGAATCAGGTACTTTCAAAGTTATCCTTGGCATGCCAGTCAAAAGTCAATGTGGGATAAATACCCCGTCTTTACTTTAAAACCCCTTTGCCCCTGCAGCGACAACCAGCCAATAACATGCCAAGAACGCTGCCCTTTTTTTTTTTGCCCTTAAATCAAATTAAGACATAATTAAAACACCCTTCAATTACAGCAAAAGTTGACAAGTCTCTTCTCTGTACCACAGCCTAAAAATAATACCGATGTGATGTCTGTAAAAACACTGGTGGGGGCGCGGTGCATACCAAAGGGCATCACCTCAGAGGGAGAGAGGGCAGCAAGTTCTTCTACCACGTCTCGAATCGTGTTACTGCCGTGCAGCAACCAAGGTGTTATAGTTACAGACACCATAGACCTGTAATTTTCCTGACTGTCAGTCTGCATGGTGGTAAATTACAGTATTCAGAGAGGATTATGGTCCTCTGCTCATCCAAAGAAAAGCTCGACATGCAGCCCCGCAGACGACACCACATACATGAATACCAACACAAATCTGCTTGTCTGCATAAGCTCATTTTCGGGGGGGGGGGCACTGAAACATACCATCTTTCCTCGAGTTACATCAGGTGTCAAGACAAAATTGGGAATCCAAATTCTACTATCCCCTCCGTTTTTAAATCTAATTTGGCCTTTTGTGGGTATTTTATTTTTCTTATTTCGGTTTCTCTTTTTCCCCACCTGTCAGATTGCTCATATTTGGCTCTTAATCTAAATGTAGCACAAAATGTAAGGAAATTTGTGTTTGGTAGATTATTTCTTTGTTGTAACAATGCTTCTTGGCAATAAATCTTATATCAGGCAGCTGATTGTCAGCGCCTGGGGTACCAGAAGCTCAAAACAAGAGTCAAGAGCAGCAGCAAAATAAGCAGTTTGGCATCGGCAGAGAAGATTTGGCAAAATTTTCATGTGCGCAACCCACGTACTCAGCTCTGCTGCTCATCCCACAAATGCATGTTCCTTACAAATGTGGCAGCATTTAAAAGGGAAATAAACAGGCTTTCGAACGGTATAAGATTTATTGCCAAGAAGCATTGTTACAACAAAGAAATAATCTACCAAACACAAATTTCCTTACTTTTTGTGCTAAGTATATTTTCCTACTCTTTTACTCTCCCATCACTATGGACTTTCAACTGTTTGTTCGCATTTTATTACACTGTTCTTTTACTATTTTTAAAATTGTTGTTTAAATATTTAACAATGACATAATAAAACACAATGATCACCAACATTAATACATTATCATTATAACTTACAGTGAGTACTTTATGTACTTAATCCCTCTCTTACACTATATTCAACCAGATTTAAAACAACATTCATAGTCTATGTATATTCTAACGCATCTGCACCACTGACCGTCTTTCATTATCCTAAAAATGTGCCTTTTAATGGGGAGTCTGTAATGGGAGCCATCTTTGTGTTTCATTGGTGAGCTTTCCAAGGCTGGCCCGACATGTAAACTGTCCTTGAGCTTTTATGACTGTGTTTGTGTTGTCAGCCTGCCAGAATACCTCGCGGTCCCTCACCTCAGGTCCCACGTTTGCCCAGAAAGAGACCACTGCGATAACAAAATACATCCAAAGAGACATTAAGAGTTTTGCTGACCTTATGCAAAGGGACAGCTGTGCTCTGTGGACCCCTCAGAGCCACCCGCAGGCCTGAGGACAAAGGGCCGATACAAGAGGTGGGGCGCAGGGGCTGAGGACAGAAGAGTGCCCACTTTAATTCCAACAGGGCTGCTATTTTCATCTGTGATCGGTGCTAGTAAATCAGTTCAGCCACTTGACTGGTGAGTTAAGAAAGACCCATTCACGGCAAAAGCAGAGGAGGAAGAAATGGCTCAGTTCCTTGCTAAGGTGGGCTTAACTTCTCTCCAAAGATACGTGATGGCATGTAAGGGAGAAAAAAAGGAAAAAGAAGAAACAGGCCAACCCCTGACGATTTGATAATTTCCTGAATGCTGAGCTTCTTATGAAAACAATAGCTGTCCAGTTTGTCATGTCTTATCTGGTGGTATGTTCATACTCTGCAAGATAAAACAACTTTGGGTAGAAATCTAGAAAAATTGTGTGTGAGCATGTCATCTAGGGAAGGAAATGAACAAACCTCAAAGAAAATGCACCACAGCGGGACTCCTTTCTTGAAGTGGCTGCACTCCACCACAATCGCAGAGACTGAACCTTTAATATGTTAATCATAAGTGAATCAGTTGGGAAGATTGGCACACGGGTGGCGCGGCGGACTAATACGTTAGCGTCCCAACGCTAAATTTCACCATCTGAGCCCCAGCGCTGTCTCCCGCTCAGCCGGGCATTGCATGCGGAGAACTCTTTTTATAAGTCGCTTCAGATAAAAGCATCTTCTAAATGTAAAATAACTGAGAGCGGCAGTGCATATTTGGGCCTACATCAGTTGACGTCAAGGTTTTGGCCGGTCTACATCCCTTCAAGCCCCCAACCAAGTGCCCCTGTCATTGACCTAAGACAGGGGAAAAACAATTTGGAAATGGAACATGTATAATAATGTGTCTAGGAGTTTCAACAATCTAGAAATAACTTGCTGCGATATTAAAGCATAAAAATTGGATAGCATCTGAGGAAGCTATTCTCCTTTGTGTTCAAGTGGCACGCCAACATATTAGAGAGGGTCTTGGTAACGCAGTTGTCAGTGTCTTGTCTGTGGCTTAAAAATTCATTTCCTTCAGATGCTGGCTGTCCTCCCAAAGCTTAAGGCTACAATCCTGAAGGATTACATGCAAACAGATGTCCTTTTTGATACGTTCCGTCTCTGCCATATTTAAGAGGAAACCAATCCATAAATTTTCATGAATGCTTTTGTAGTTGCTCATTTTAACGGTTACTGTCTGGTAGTGCCTTCCCAGGGAAAAAAAAGAAAAAGAGACAGTAAACAGTGTTTTATATATTCACCATAGAGACCAAATGCGGTAGAATAAGGCAGGTAGCGGCAAGTTTCAAGGAGAAGAAAATGTTTTGGGTAACAAACAGATACAGCACGGCAGACCAAACTCAGGGAGGACATTAAACAGATACGGCAGGGCAGACCAAACTCAGGGAGGACATTAAACCGATATGGCAGGGCAGACCAAACTCAGGGAGGACATTTTACTAACAGATACATCCATCAGCGGCTAAAGGCCAGCTTCAGCCATGTTGCTTAGTTTGGTGGTGGGTAAGGTGCGGATTCGACAGCTCTGGTGACTTGTACTTCCCCAATAGATCACCGGGATTAAAGAGTCAAAATACCAACGCAGCTACCAGTATCACCACAGGTTTCAATGAGTCAAAACAAATTTGACGATGTTGTACCTTCAAAGTGGAGCTCTCAATCAAAGCAGGTTGAATCATGATGAATCATATCTGTCAATAAACACTGTATCCAGACGAACTGACTCAACCTTCTTTGATTTTCTTATCTGGATTATTGAGCATGCATGCATACAGAGCTCTGAATGTGTTTTGGTTTTTAATTTATCCTTGGCTTATCGTTCCCATCTCCATACTGCAACTTGAAGGAAGCGTTTCAATAATGATATACTACACTTACTTCAGTTGGCTCTGAATAATTGTCACTCATAAGAAAGCCTTTTCTTTTACAAGCATTTTTATCACACTGATGGTGCCAGAGCACTTACAACTTGCTCTTTCTTCCAACTGGCTCAGTAATATTGAAATTAAAGCTTTTTCTACTGTTGCAACTTCCATTTTGAGCTACGCTGGGTTAAAGCGTCAGCTAGAAGCCTGACATATATTTCATCGTTTAGGTTAACTGATTTAGGAGCTCTTTTATGAATATCTCTTAAAACGATTTATAGAGATACTCCCGAGTTCCCCTTGCAGTACTCCCACCTGCCCCTAGGGCACACGCCCGGGCATATCTCGACTTGAGAAACAGTGGCTTTGACAAGCCCTCAACCACAAAGAGTATTGAGCAGATGGTTGCCATTACATTTCACTGATGCTTCCATGCCGACACGGAGATTACACACGAGGCGGAATCAAACGTTATGAAGGGCGCATGAATATTATTAGTCAGTCATCTTCAATGAGAGGCTCGGCGAATCGACCTCTGGAAAAAGAACAGAGGAGATCCTCCAACCTTTTAACGCAGAAAACCTAGGCTAAAATGTAAGTTTTTGCTCCACGCCAATGCCAGTGAGGCTTGGGCTAGCCGGGGGTTTGATTTAAAATGGAATACCTCTTCTTAAGAATCCCAATGTCAGCACATCAAATGGCTACCAGCCATCCGGGGGGGGGGCAAAGCCATAAAGTAAACAGTGTGAGCGATCAGTCAACATAAGAAAATGATAAGCGATCATAGAGAAGAAGGAAAAACAGAAAAATAAAACATCTCTTGAGTATGTTTCTATTTAAATGGTCCCCGCACCCAGCCTCCTTTTCCTCTCTCCCTTGCTCTCCATTGCTCTGCCATCTGCCTCGGGCCTTATTAAATTGGCACAGATTCTACCCGGCTCCCAACCAAAATCACTGCCTAAGTGTTTCCACTCCGCTTCCCCTATGATAGCCCTTACAGTAGCACAGAACATGTGGCGGTAAGGGGGGGGAGGGGTGATGGTCAGGGTAGCGGGGGGGCACACACACGAGGCGAACCATTTCACCGGCCTGACGGTTAACATGTAAAAGCAACACATTGCCGCAAAATCCCAACTGCACACTTCCATACCATCTCCCAGCTTATAAAAGTGACTAGGATGAAATGGTCCAATTAGCACTTAGCTCGGTGCCGAGTACCGCTCAAGACTGAACCATGCTGCACGGGATAGAAGAGGTAGATTGAAGCTCAAATACATGCGAGTATATGTGAGTACAGTATATATATATATGTATGTAAGTGAATGGGAGTATAGTATGTAGGTATACAGTATGTGAGTACATCCAGCCATTATCCAAACCGCTTATCCTGCTCTCAGGGTCACAGCGATACTGGAGCCTATCCCAGCAGTCATTGGGCAGCAGGTGGGGAGACACCCTGGACAGGCCACCAGGGCTCTCTCTCTCTCTCTCTCTCTCTCTCTCTCTCTCTCTCTCTCTCTCTCTCTCTCTCTCTCTCTCTCTCTCTCTCTCTCTCTCTCTCTCTCTCTCTCTCTCTCTCTCTCTCTCTCTCTCTCTCTCTCTCTCTCTCTCTCTCTCTCTCTCTCTCTCTCTCTCTCTCTCTCTCTCTCTCTCTCTCTCTCTCTCTCACACACACACACACACACCTAGGGACAACTTAGTACAGCTGATTCACCTGACCTACATGTCTTTGGACTGTGGGAGGAAACCGGAGCACCCGGAGGAAACCCACGCAGACACGGGGAGAACATGCAAACTCCACACAGAGGACGACCCGGGATGACCCCCAAGGTTGGACTACCTCGGGGCTTGAACCTGGGACCTTCTTGCTGTGAGGCGACCGCGCTAACCACTGTGCCACCGTGCCGCCTATATGAGTATGTATATAAGTATATATGAGTACATGTGAGTATATATTAGTCAGCGTATGTGCATGCAAGTATGTGTGTGTGCAAGTATATATGAGTATATGTGAATGGGAGTATATGTACATATGAGTACATGTGAGTATATATGTGAGTATACATGCTTATGTTAGTATATGACTATATACAAGTATGTATATGTGAGTATGTGTGAATATATGAGTTTGATGTATGTGTATGAGAGCATATGTACTTGTTTATGTGTGTTTGTTAGTAAATAAGAGTATATGTACATGTGAGTATATGTAAGTATGAGTATATCTATGTGAGGATATGTTTATGGCAGTATAGTATGCGAGTCAGTCAGAGGGGGGGATACCGTAAAAAAAAAAATCTGGTGGGCTTTCTTCACACACAGAACATTCTTTGTTTGCGAGGCATTAGTCCAGCGGATCCGAGAGAGGCATTCTGCTAGAAGAGTTAAGAATGCCTCCCTCTTCCTGCTTGGTCTCAGAGGTGTTGAAAACTTCCCAAATCACATTCCTCTACCGCGAGAGACACGAGGAATAACAGGAGTGAGGAAAGAGGAATTCAGAGTTTTGCTCTCAGGGATAAGGAATCAATCCTTTAAATAAAAAATGAAAAAAGAGGAGCGCTCTCACAAAGTTGCTCCAGCTGGTGCTAATTTGGGTCACCCTCAGGTGAATTCAATGCATATATCCCATGGTTCTTTGCAAGTCGGTGGCAGACTCCAAATGACGACAAAAATTTGGGGGACTAAGATACACCCCCCCCCCCCAAGGTCCGGTAGTTTTCTACTTCAAAACACCTTTGGGTCAAACCTCATCCCTGAAACTTTATCACCACTACACTCGGGGAACCACAGACACGAGCACAGAGGAAAACCCACACAATCTCCACCAGGGACCAAATAGGGCCACCCCTATAAAATTGAGTTGGCTCGGCACGGAGCCGTGAAAGCGGACTCTCTTGGCAGGTCACTGACATCTCCAACTTGTAAACAATATGGAGGGTATTTTTAGTGGACGCTTGGCCTCAATTCGATACTCTGAAGTCCATTTGGTCTTTTTCAGGATCCGGCGCTGTATGAATAAGGAGTATTCACACTGCAGTCATAATAAGCCGCTGTAGCTGATGGAGGATATGGGTGTGTGTGTGTGTGTGTGTATGAGCATTGAGCAGAAGAATTCCTAATGCTGAGCTAAAGGCGGAAGACTGGGTCTAGACAAAACAAAGACGGCGCTAAAAGTATCAGCAAGAATGAAATGCCACAACCTATTGGAGCTCGACCGGGGCATCTCAGTGCACAAACTGAATGGGAACCAACCCTGCGCTATCCTGTGCTACATTAAAACCAGACTTTACAAAAAACCCAACATTTAAATAGATGGATTTAGATAAATTAAATGTAATTAATAAATGAAATTAAAATTTAATAGATAGCTTTAAATAGATAGGGTGTCTCCCGGCCTGCGGCCCAGTGACTGCTGGGATAGGCTCCAGCATCCCCACGACCCTGAGCAGGATAAGCAGTTTGGATAATGGATGGATGGATCTAAATAGATGGCGACACAGTGATAACACCCTTGGCATCTCCTCACCTATTCGTCTGTATAGAGTCCATCCTTGTGTGTATATCTGAAGATTGTTGTGTTGTTATTCTATGTTAAGTACACCGAGAGCCACGAAACCGGAGTCAAATTCCATACGTGTGCAAACTTACACGGCCAATCAACCTCGTTCTGATTCCAGCACAACCACCCTCGCCACCTATGGGAGTCCCATCTAATGTTAAACTGTCTCTTTCTCCTCATTCCATTTTTATTACTCCTTTATTTTATTTTTTTCCATTAGCCTTGAGGGGTCATTTCTGTGAGAGTTTAACACCAGCTCGGCCATTATTTATCAGAGAGGCAGCACGAAGGGAAGGCGAGTCAGTCGGCAGAAAACAACCCCAAACCAAAAGAACGATAGATAACGGCGGTTTATCCGAGGTGAAGTGTTCTTTCAACACACCGTATCACAGAAAGAGGAGACATGCTCACCATCTGAGGACATGACAGAGGAAAAAGGAGAATAAGCAATGACATGAACTGCAGCTATACCAGGAATAAAGCTACCGATATGGACTACTGCTGGGCTCATGATACTTACCAGCTCCACTATCTGTTTTCCAGTCCTTACATGAAGACGAATGAGTCAGGAATGAAAAACAACCTGAGAGAACTCTATGCCAACTCCTACTGTATGCAAATGAAACGACAAGCTCCTCTTGATTGGTGTATGTGTAATGTGTTGGCTCAAAAATGATTGAAATCTTCAAAACTGCGGGAAAGAAAATCCTCCTGTTGTTCTTCCTCATCTGCTGGAATGTCAAGCACCCCATGTGCAATTTGCACAATGCTGGAAAAACCTCTGAATAACAGCCCCAGTGTCTCTAGCAATAACTGCCCCCGTCCAGGTAGTGTAGCGGCCTATTCCGTTGCCTACCAACATGGCAATCGCCGGTTCCCCGTGTTACCGCCAACTTGGTCAGGCGTCCCTACAGACCCGTGTCTGCAGGTGGGAAGCCGGATGCGGGTATGTGCCCTGGTTGCTGCTCTAGCGCCTCCTCTGGTCAGTCGGGGGGGGGATGGCGTGACCCTCCCACGCGCTACGTCCCCCTGGTGAAACTCCTCACTGTCAGGTGAAAAGAAGCGGCTGGCGACTCCACATGTATCGGAGGAGACGTGGTAGTCTGCAGCCCTCTCCGGATCGGCAGAGGGGGTGGAGCAGCGACCGGGACAGCTCGGAAGACTGGGGTAATTGGCCAGATACAAATGGGGGGAGGAGGGGGACTCTGATGATTTTTTTTTCCAAAGTTAATTTTTTGGACATAATTTGCCTTTATTAGATAGCGACTGTGTTAAGTCAGACAGGAAATGTGGGAGAGAGAGAGGGGGGGGGTGGACTATGACGTGCAGCAAAAGTTGCCGGCTGGATTCGAACCAGCGACAATTGCGAGCATGTGGCACGCGCCATAATCATTCGGCGACACGGAGCTACGGAGGCACATCAGCCACGAATCGCGCACACTTTATTAATTTGACTTTTAAATCCTTTCTGAGCGGCCCACACGCACCCGGTTTTATCGTCCGTTCAAATCGTTGGCATTGTGAATGGAGCGCATCGACCGCATCCACAGCCGGGCCCCGTGTGATTGGGGCTTTTAAATATGGGCCTCCCATTATGACTTTTTCATTAAAAAAAAAAAAAGAGAAAAAGAGGCTCATAACACCCTCAGAAGTCATTGCAAATATTTTCTACTTGGGCATGTGTCACCTCATGAAATCTAAACAGTAAATTCTCCCCTTCTCTGTCTCTCTCTCGCTCTCCCTCCCATCTCTCGGCTGTCAACACTGACCACATCCATACTACACATGCCCGATCCCGACACCTACACTTAGGCTTAGACTTGATCCACAACCTCGCACCTGATCATTTCAAACCTAATTACAAACAATACGGCACACGGGTACGGGCGTATGGTAATTATCCTAATTGGAGACGGTTACCATAACAACAATGACATCTAGGTGTGCCGCTGAGTTATAACTTAAATAAACACCCTTGATTTTGTGACCCTCTGTTAAACAGGGTGGAGTAAAAGAAAAGAAAAAGAAAAACCCCCCGACCGCAATAATTTCAAGTGATTGAGATCACTGAAAATAAATAGAATTAGATCCAAATGGGCCAAGACCTTCCTTTTAGAATTAAACTGTCTGTTATTCTTTTCTTTTTTCTTTTTTGCTGAACTAAGCCCTTATGCTATAATTTGAACCCTATTAAACTCTCCACGACTGCATTTGGATGAGATGATTCATCTCGGGTCCAATCTGTTTTCGGTACCGCGAAGGCATATTTGGTTTGCAGACACGGCTTAAAGTTAAAAAAAAAAAAGAAGAAAAAAAAGGACAAAACTCAGCACATCACTAGAGGATGGAGGCAAACATCACCTAATGAGTTCTGAGAAGGAGACAACAGAATCTCTTCTGCTTTCACCGTGTTCCCCGTTTCTCAGGGGCGCCGCCACAGCGAATTTCCACCGGTACCGTTGTTAACCCGGGCCTCGACCGATCCGGTTTGGTCTTGTCAATCTGCGTAACGATTTGGCAAAATTTTACACCGGATGCCCTTGCTGACACGACCCCTAACCCTGTGGACGGGGGCACAGGTAAAGCGCTGGATGCCATCCCAGTATTTATGGACTTGCGCCCATGCCCGTCGCTGGCACCTAATAAGTTCTGAGACGGAGACAACAGAGTAAGCTCCAATAAATCCAAGGGGTCAAATGTTTAAGATATGAATCAAAAAAATCTTAAAAACTCCCAGCATCCTTATGTGAAAGCCCCACCAACAGCAGACAATAAAGACGTGCTGTAGACCAGGTTTCCCTGTTGGTGTCTTCACATGACATTAAAAAGGAGTACCTGGTCCTCATCTCATCTCATCTCATCTCATCTCATCATCAGCCGCTTCTCCGGGGTCGGTTCGCGGTGGCAGCAAGCTAAGTAGGGCACTCCAGACGTCCCTCTCCCCAGCAACACCCTCCAGCTCCTCCTGGAGGGCCCCAAAGCATTCCCAGGCCAAATTGGACATGTGTAGACCCTGGGTCTACCCCGGGGTCTCCTCCCAGTGGACGTGCCCGGAAAACCTCCACAGGAAGGCGCCCAGGAGGCATCCTAATCGGATGCCCGAACCAGCTCAACTGGCTCCTTTTGATGCCAAGGAGCAGCGAAGGAGCAGGAGTACCTGGTCCTCGCAACTTTAATTGATGCGCCTATTCCTTCTTTCAGCTTTTTCCCTGTTTTTCAGGGGTCGCCACAGCAGATTTTACAGTTTCCACCAGGAGCCTGTGAGGGCACAGTGCCAATGACCGTTGTTCGATCTGGTATGGTCTTGTCAATCTGCATATTGATTTGGCAAAATTTTACGTCGGATGCCCTTCCTGACACAACCACTAACCCTATGGACGGGGGCACAGGTAAAGCGCTGGATGCCATCCCAGTATTCATGGACTTGCGCCCATGCCTGTCGCTATAATTGATGCGCCTATAATATATGCAAATTTGCTACACTCACCATAGCTAAGTTGTAACATTTCATTAAACACTAACGGCTAAGGTTTCTTATTTCATTTCTACACAACACAAACACAGGCAAACGAAGTTAGTTTACTGACTATCAGCCGGGTAATCGCCTCCACTTGCACAGGCTCGCATTAGCACCAGGCAGCGCTGGTAAAAAATGAAAAAACATGATGCAAGATTGCTTTTAATTTTTGTGGCGTGGCCCTGTGATGGCCTGGCAGCCTGTCCAGGGGGGTCTCCCTGCCTGCTGCCCAATGACTGCTGGGATAGGCTCCAGCATCCCCCGCTACCCTGAGAGCAGGATAAGCGGTTTGGATAACGGATGGATAGATTGCACATTTTACACTGAACGGTCGGATCAATATCTCCACTCACTCCACTCGGCGGTCACCATTGTGCATGATACGCTGGAATCCTAACTCTTAATAGTCCTATTACAATTCCAAAGTTATTTAACGACTGTATACTACATATCAGTGTGCCAACCACTTTCAAATACTAAGGGTCTGGACAAGGACTCAGGCACTCCTGCCCATCTCTAGTAGACAAACGTACAGTTTCCATCCAAGCAGTCTTCCTCGAAGTGTTTCTCTGCTGGTTTGCAGAAACACTGCTGTGTCCACACCGGTCCGACTACATGCCAGTGGTATTCTATGATGTGCCACGAAGGCCTCTTATGTCAGCGTTTCTTTCCAACACCAACACCCCCATCAGCTGATTTCACCGATGAGTCCTCCGGTCCGGCTGTTGTTACGTGAATCAGTGAAAACAGCTGGTGTAATGTTGGGTTGGAAAAGAAAACCTGCCTACACCCAGACCCCCATGGCACATCACTGAACACCGCTGGACTCTGCTGCAGGGTGTGAGAGCCGGTGTGTTCCTGCTAACACTGTCTGAAGGAAGTGAGCATCAAATACCCCCGGCTGGCTCGCAAATCACCCTTTCTAGCGTACCTAGCAGAACAGCACAGCCATCCACCATACACACTGTGCTGGTACGGGCCCCGTAGCTCAATTCACAAGCTCCATTCAGCGAGGAACAGGAGCGCATACACCTCCTCCTGCGAGGGGAACAACAACCGAGAGGATTGTTTCAAATGGAATATTATGTAACTGTGAATGCCTTGAGAGGAGGGCACAAAAAAGCCCCCACATTTTGCAGTTTTCAGCAAAGGTACGCTGACGTCTGCGGAGGAACATTCCTCCCACACTGCCAGGTTCCCCGATTAATGTTATGCCAGCTCATCATGGCAAGAGTAGGCTGATGGCCTGACAAGGAGATAACAGCGGCAAGTTGGGCTCATCATAGCGCATCGAGGAGGAGCTGGAATATCTGGGTTGCTCTGCATCAGCAGCCCTCATTTTCTTGTGTATATCGTGATGTCAAAAAAAAAAGGAAAAAAAAAAAAGCCTGTTGCATTTATGCTATCAGAGCAGACCGTGACGGAGAAGGAACCACGCCGCGGGCTGTCTTTTGTTTGGGAGAAATTTATCAAAGCAAGACAGAAAAATTGCTTATTTTGTGAGTGAAACAGCAAGGACCGTTAATGACAAGCACAACAGCAAATGGAAAAGAAAAATACAAATTTACAGGATTGGATACAACATGAAGTCTGAAAATAAACAATAAACTACAGACGTTAAGGGATTTTTCTCCTTGTGTACCAAAGGCCAAGTGGACAACAGCCTGCTTTCTGAACACCAGAAACCAAAAAGCCTCTCGAGCATTTTAACAGCTTCTGACAGCTTTCCCAAAGTACCACGAACAAAAGTACCCACATGCAAACTATAAACACTTGGAAAGTATTTTTTTTCCAAAATAACATATCAGGCACCTACTAAGTGATGACACAAAAGCCAAAGTGAAAACATATTTTCAAGCTCTCGTCTCACAAAATGATAAGACTGACTGGGTGAACGCCGTGCAATCTTAAGACAATGCATAGGAAACGCTGCCAAGATGGACAAGATAAGGATAAGGAGGAAAGGAAAAAACAAATTCCAGAAATGGATTTACTGCATTTCATAAATGCTCCCTCAACTTGCAGAGTGACTTTCTTGATAACTATAAAAACAAAAACAAAAAAAAGAAGGGGGGGGGGGGAGACATAATGGTGACTCGGTGTGCTTTCAGTCAAGGCCAAGGCCAGTTCATATTTACCTGTGAACAGTTTGGTGATGGCCTTGTTCTGCCTACGTGCCGAGCAGATGAGAAGCAGCCACGGGGGGAGGAATTCGTGATGGCTGGCCAGGAGCTCGGCGATGGTCCTGGGAGAGCCGGGGGAGGACCTCTGCTCCCCCTCGCCCAGCTGGCAGCCCTCGTCCACAGAGTCCACTAGCAGGAAGAGAGCCTGCTGGGGCGGCTTTACGCCCAGGAGAGGCAGGAGGACACATCTGTGGGGAATAGGAGGTGGGGGGGGGTGCAGAAAGAGGGAGAGGGAGAGAAATGAGGGGGGGGGGTGAGAGAAATAACAGAAAAAGAGAAAAGCAAAGAGGGGAGAAGGAGGAGGGGGTGGTGTTATTATGTTACAATCATATTGACAGGGTCTGTTGCCACAAATGAAATGCGGAATTCTATCGACGCCCATAATCCACTTTGCCCGCCGCAGCCTCCACCTCAGAGTACTCTCGTTTTCGACGGCGTCTGTTTTCCCTATTGATAAAGCTCGTTGTTTCTGCATGCAGTGCTTCAGGAAGGAAAAGGTTGCAGAATTTGGACGAGGCTTATTTACTTGACGCACATGAGCCTCAACAGTTGATCAATCTCAATTTGGGGGAAAGCGTGGCTGTTTAAATATTTCTCCGTCAAAGCCAAATTGCATCCAATAAGAGGCCCACCGAGAAATGCAGTGCAGGTATCTGTACCTACGATTCATCAGGTTTTGTAAAATAAATAAACCGGTGCCCATGAGCTACGTTTTTGGCCCCGATATGATATTAAAGACAAGATGAAGTCTCCGTAGTAATGGTGCTCGGGACAAACCACAGATTATTTCAAGGCAACGCTAAGCAAATTTCTCCCCACCATCTTTTACCGACGTCTTGTGTGACCGCCCCTTATCGCCCTCGCGGCGCTCCGTGACATGGCGGACACGATGTACGGCTTGCATTATCAAGCCTCGCATCAATACTCCAACTCAAGCGCAACAAAGGGTTTAAATGCCGCATTAACCTTTAAAATAATAAAGAACGGCAGGGCCAAAGAAATGAGGCGAGGGAATCTATTCGCTTCAGTGCTAATGTGCAACTTTTAAATGCTGCTGAGGCAGGGTGGCATAAAACTGCACTCTTTTATTTGGTGTTGTTTTGGCGTCAAGCTCGCACTGGAAAAGATCTCCACCCCGTTACAAGAGCCACCAACAGTTTGAAGCTCGTCACGTGACCTCCGCTGGACAAACGTCATTTCCCAGAACACATGTAATTGCTTCCAGCTCACACGTATTGCTGATACACACACATATATATATATATATATATATATATATATATATATATATATATATATATATATATATATATTGCTCTGCCTTTTAATGCCCAATTGTATCTGGCCGATTACCCCACTCCCACTCTTCCGAGCCGTCCCGGTCGTTGCTCCACCCCCTCTGCCGATCCGGGGAGGGCTGCAGACTACCACATGCCTCCTCTGATGCATATGGAGTCGCCAGTCACTTCTTTTCACCTGACAGTGAGGAGTTTCACCAGGGGGATGTAGCACGTGGGAGGATCACGCTATTCCCCCCAGTCGCCGATCAGGTGCCCCGACCGACAAGAGGAGGCGCTAGTGCAGCGACCAGGACACACAACCACATCCGGCTTCCCACCCGCAGACACGGCCAATTGTGTCTGTAGAGACGCCCGACCAAGCCGGAAGTAACACGGGGATTCGAACAGCCAATCCCCGTGTCGGTAGGCAACGGAACAGACCGCTACGCTACCCGGATGCCCTTGTACTAGAGATATTTAAGACTGGGTGGAGGTTTTACATCCATAAGCCAGGATCTGAAACCTCCAGAACCCCGGTTTGTTTATCGAACATCCTTCTGAGAAAACAAGAAAAGGTATGCTACGCTGAAGGAGCAGCCAGGTAGTTAAGCCCCGGGGCAGGTCTTAACCCCGTCATATGAGGTCTTCCTCATAGTCTAATGTTCGAACTTTGCTCCGTCTGTATGACTGACACATCCCAAGCTAGCTCACTTCAAACGGAAATTCGTCCTCAGGCAGTCAGTTGTTTTGTATTTCTGGCGAATTTGTTCTTCTGGGACATTCGCACAGAGATCGATATGCTAAACCACACAGCTGCCTACTCAGACACACCCAGTATGAAGCTATTTACTCTACCCAGAAAATACCCTCGTCTGTTATCTGCCATCTTGTCACATCCCCGTGCAGCCATTACGCTCATTTTCAGAGATTATCCATGTGACGGATGGACACGATTGCAGGTTTTAAAATCTGTGAGCTTCCTGGTTTCGCGAGACAGACTCTCAAACCGCCGGGGCGTCTACCTCCCCGAACAATACCGAAATCATCAAAAACCTTTGCGGCAACGCCTCGAGCCGCTGTGATGACAACACACCGACCGGACACAAAAGGTGCCTGTCGGCGAGGTTGTCCAAAGTCGTACTCTTGTTCTGTGTCTTTAGCTACTGTTGTATGCTGCTATATTCACAAGACGTGCTGCGCACGACACACAAAGACCACGGCGGGACAAAGGTGCATGTCTGCATGTTTTATTTAAGGGACGTGTAATGGAGTAGGGCCTTGTTAACGTCGTGTTTCTCCCCGCATAACAAAGAACAGAAAAAAGAAATGCATTCTGGGAGTTATCGTTTCACATTGTGAATGACTAATTGCTAATCTCACACATTACATTGTTATATTAACTAGGTAATATGTAGTAATAACTTAATTTTTTGGGGGGGGGGTATTCCCCCCCCCTTTTCTCCCCAATTGTACCCAGCCAATCACCCTGCTCTCCGAGTCATCCCGGTCGCTGCTCCACCCCCACCCCCGACCCGGGGAGGGCTGCAGGCTCCTTTAGATACATGTGGAGTCGCCAGCTGCTTCTTTTCACCCAACAGTGAGGAGTTTCACCAGGGGGATGTAGCGCATGGGAGGGTCATCCTATTCCCCCCCCAGTGCCCCTTCCCTCCTGAACAGGCGCCCCGACCGACCAGAGGCGGCGCTAGTGTGGCGACCAGGACGCATACCCACATCCGGCTTCCCCACCTGCAGACACGGCCAATTGTGTCTGTAGGGACGCCCAACTAAGCCGGAGGTAACATGGGGATTCGAACCAGCGATCCCCGTGTTGGTAGGCAACGGAATAGACCACTACGCTACCCGGATGCCATCATAACTATTAACTAGCAAAGTAAACAACATTCTCACTACCAGAACACACAACTACTGCGTCTGGTTAAAGATGTAAAAGAACAGCGGCGGGGCTCGCTGATGGCTTTTAGATTACAGTCGTTGAAAATGAAACCCTTTATGCTACACCTCAAAACTGACAATTATATATATATATATCTTTACTAATTTAAAATACACATATATCTACTTTTCAAAAATGAAGAAAACATTTTTTTTTCTACAACTTTTTGTCTCATCCTCACCCATCCGACTGTATCATAAGTAAGCCTCGCAACTTCCAAACCTTCCATAGAACGCAACCGTTTATCTGCTGGCCGTCCCAGAAGAACAGTTCTAAATAGGATCCAGCATCTGCAGGAGATCCACCGCTCAGGTCCAAGGTAAAGCGGAGCGACCTGCAGACCTCCGCAAGACAACCGCCACCCTCCGTCACGACAGCGGGCCGTCTTTGAAAGCACACAGCCAATCGGCCTTTCCGACGGGCCCGGCCCACGTGGACTCCACAGAACCGCCTGGGAGACAGGCCAAGCGGACAGACCGTGTGTGTGTGTGTGTGTGTGTGTGTGGTCACCATGGCCATGTCACCCGCCGAGACAATCAAATCCGCAGTGGCAGCAACAGGACAAAACAAAGAAGCCTTGTTCTCTCTCAGCTCAACTGCTTTCCGATTGTCAAGAGTGAAAAAAGAAGCAGAGAAAATGAGGGCGAGAAAACCTGCCTATGTCTGCCAGGCCAAACTTTCAGCATACCTGAGCCAATAATTTAGTCATTTTGAGACACACACACACACACACACACACACACACACATACACAGCAAGGGAGCAGTCTTGGACCTTGGTACCGACTATTTTGGTTCTCGCTCAAGTCCACGGCAACATATGCCCGAGTTGACGCCAATTGCCATTTAAGACAAGAAAAAGAAGGGAATGCAAAACGCGTCTAATGGCCTCGCCATCTGGCGTGCTGAGTTTTCCGCCGTGGCCAACAACCCCCCCACCCCACCCACCTACCCCGCATCCCCCACACCTCCCCAGCACCCCGTCACCTCGTGCAAAGAGAAGCTTTCGCCGTTGAAGCTCTAGTGAAGATGTCTGGGACCGGCAGGGCGGCCAGCGCCTTACAAATTTACGCAGCTCATTTTATGTAGTGGGCACGAGGCCCAAAATCACCCCCCGCCCCCCTCCCTCCCTCCCTCCCTCCCTCCTCCTCCTGCCACCCATCAACTCACACACCAGCCATTATGCAGCAGCAGCAGCAGCAGTGACAGTGGATGAGGTCTGCTTTACTTTACCTGCGTTCAAACGGGGTTCACAAGCGTGCAGCACGTACAGGCAGGTAAGTGCCGGGCAATATGTAAAATACACAATAACCACAGGGAATTTTGGTCGACGTACGTGACGACGTCCGCTTACTTACGCACAAATACCCTGTTTAAGAAGCCATCCGAGGGTCATCACATTGCACTGTTTGGTAATGTAAAGTATAACTGGGCCAAAACTTATTACTGCCGTCAAACATTTCAGACCTCATTTTGTGGGAAATTTGAGGGGGATCGGCCTCGATTCTCGTCATCATCACTGATTAGACAACAAAATTGGGTGTCGCAGGGTGTCCGAGTAGTGTAGCAGTCTGTTCCGTTGCCTACCAACACAGGGCTCGCCGGTTCGAATCCCCGTGTTGCCTCCGGCTTGGTCGGGCATCCCTACAGACACAATTGGCCGTGTCTGCGGGCGGGAAGCCGGATGTGGGTATGCGTCCTGGTCGCTGTATTAGCGCCCCCTCTGGCGTCCCCCCCCCCTCCCAGCGAAAGTCCTCACTGTCGGGTGAAAAGAAGCGGCTGGCAGCTCCACGTGTATCGGAGGAGGCGTGCGGTAGTCTGCAGAGGGGGTGGAGCAGCGACCGGGACGGCTCAGAAGAGTCAAGTCAAGTCAATTTTATTTGTATAGCCCAATATCAGAGTGGGGTGATTGGCCAGATACAATCGGGGAGAAAAAGGGGGAACAGCCCCCCCCCCCACAAAAAAAATTGAGTATCACAATAAGACAATATCCACAAGGCTCAGCGTTTTCGGTTTTTCTTTTTCAAAGCCATCCAGCGTGCCGAATTGCTCCACAAGAGGACACCGTTACATAACCTCACACGAACAGGAACAACTTTTGGATCCGTGGAAACATAAAAATGCGGGTGAAAATCAGTTTAAACCGATCTGCTCCTGGGTATTTTTTGGTGAAAATCGGTAAAAACCGAAAACGCTGAGCTTTGAACATCCAATACCGCTGAGAGACGATCAATGATCATACTGAATTATTGCTTAAGGACAGACGAGTGACGCATGTGCGCGAGAAAACGAGTCGGCACGTTACGTTCAGCGCTCCCGTAGGGTGTTAACCGACCAGTGTTTTGATCCTCGGCAGACTGAAACACTGATGCATCAGCAGAAGCCCTGTGGGGGAATAACACTACATCTCAATGTGCGATATCTACTTTACAGTCTACTGCGCACATCTGGCCTCGACATCGGTTTACTGCCGCAGGAGTGTCGAGCAAGTCCGCCGAGACCGACCTCGAGACGGATCCTGGAGCAAAGAGAAGCCGAGAAAACATCCGACTGCGCTCGG